>NC_133062.1:2187500-2290000 GCF_048771995.1 Taeniopygia guttata
CCAGGCGCAGGACGCCGGGTCTACCCCTGTCGGCCCCAGCCTGCCTAGAGAGACCCCCCCCGCCCCAAAACCGCCCCTCGAAGGAGGGCCGGGTCGGGGGTGGAAAGACAGGAATGCAAATTTACTAATGATGGACTTGATGCCCTCATCCATGTCATCTATAAAAATATTAAATAGAACTTGTCCCAGTACAGAGCCCTGAGGGACACCACTGGTGACTGTCCCCAGCTGGATGCGGCACCATTCACCACCACTCTCTGGGCCTGGCCATCCAGCCACTTCCTAACCCAGCAAAGAGTGCTCCTGTCCAAGCTGTGGACTGCCAGCTTCTCCAGGACTGTGCTGTAGGAGACAGTATCAAAGGCCTTGTAGAAGTCTAAATAGCCAACATCCACAGCCCTTCCTGCATCCACCAGATGGGTCACCTGGTCATAGAAGACCAGGTTGCTCAGACATGATCTACCCTTTGTAAACCCATGCTGACTGGGTCTGGTACCCTGGCCATCCTGTAAGTGCTGTGTGATAGCACTCAGTATGAACTGATCCTTTATATTTCTATAAATATATCTGGTATTCCATCGCTAATCCTGTGGGACAAATTGAATTGAAGTTCAATTCCACCTGTCCAATCTTTTACACCTTTGAGAAAGTCTGGAGTTGGGATTGGATCCAGCCACTCAGAGGCTCCTCTCTTAAAGGAATTTTAGAAGTCTAAACGTCCTGGAGAGTTTTGGGGGATTCAGGGCGGCTGCTGGGTATCATTTCTCCACCTCATGATTCAGCAGGAGTTTCTCCAATAAAGAAATAAAGCTTTTGCCTGAAGCTCCCACTCTGCCGGTGACAGAAACCCCTGTGAGTGTCTGGGACATCCTGACTCTTTGGCAGCCTGGGGACTCCTGGGATATCATCGTGGAGCCCTCATGAGTGCCTGTGACAGACCGGTGGCTTTGCAGCACAAAGTCCTCTGGGATGTCACCATGGAATGGCTGTGACTGCCTCTGACTACTCAGTTCCTTACCGTCCCCAGAAAGCCCTGGGAGGTCTCCATGGAGCCCCTGTCTCAGTGTGCGATATTCAAGCTCTTGAAGAGCCTGGAGACTCTTGGAAAGTCCTCATGGAACCCCTCTGAGTGTGTGTGACAAATCTGATGCTAAGTAGGCAAACATCACCAGGCCTCATTTCTGTGGTCAATTTCCATGGAAACTATCATTAAACCTCCCCATTGCTATGGTCAGTTTCCATGGCAAACATCCCCAGCCCCTGTTTCTCTGTTCAGTTTCCATGGCAACCATCCCCAGCTGCTGTTGCTTGGTCAGTCCCTGGGCAGCTCCATGGAGACCCCATGCCAGCGGTGGTTGCCATGGACACCAGCTCAGGCCTGGAGCCAGAGTCTGTTGCCATGGCAACCATTGACACTCCCATTCCCAGGGTCATGGGATCCCAGAACCACAGAATTTTTGGCTGAGCTGGGTGGAATACATCGGGATCCTCGAATACAACTGCTGGCCCTGCACAGGACACCCCAACAATGCCAGCCTGGGCCTAACAGTGGTGTCCAAATGCTGCTGGAGTGCAGAGAGCCCTGGAGCTGTGACCTTTCCCTGGGGAGCCTGGGCAGTGCCCCAGCAGCCTCTGGGGAAAAACCTTTTCCTGAGATCCAAGTTAAGGCTGCCCCGACTCAGCTGCAGCCGTTCCCTCCAGTCCTGTCCCTGGGCACCAGAGTGAAGAGGTTCCCACAGCCCCAGCCAGGGAGCCACTCCCAAGGCTGTTGCCATGGCCACCAAGGCTGGGACCAGCTCGCAATCCTGGTTTCCATGGGCCCAGGTTTAGGAATGGGATTCCCCAATTTCCTGCTCCAAGTAATACTGCAGTGCAGCTTGCTGCCCTCCTGCCTCCCATGGAAAGCACAAAAGACAAAGATCCTGAGCTAAGAACAATTTATTGAGAACAGCAATGTGATAAGGAACAAACAGGAACAGAAACAATGTTGAACAGGAACAGAAACAATATTGAACACAGAAATCGTAAGAAAAAACATTTACAGGGAAAAGTACATCACCACCGACTGTCTCTTCCCAGACACGTATTTCTTCCTTCCTGGAAAGGATGCCCTTCTCCTTGGGGAAAAAAAACAGTCCCTTTCCTGCCCCTGGCAATGACATCAGTGTGAGAGTGAATGTAATTGCAACACAATGGCCAAACCCTCACGTCATTTGACCCCACATCATGTCATTGCCAGGGCCAGGAAAAGGAACAGTTGTCTTCCCAGCATGGATCACAGGGAACATGGGTCACCAGATCTCTTCCCAACATGGGTCCTCCAATAGAGGATGAAGCTGGACAAAGCTCTTCCTGCAGTCAGGGCATTTGCAGGGCTTCTCTTACTGGTGCCTCCGTTGGTGTCTGGTCAAGTTAGACCTCTGGGTGAAGCTCTTCCCACACTGGGGACACCTGTACGGCCTCTCCCCAGTGTGGATGCGCTGGTGCCTGACGAGGTGGGAGTTATGCTTGAAGCCCTCCCCGCAGTCAGGGCAGCAGAAGGGCCTCTCGGCTGTGTGAATCCGCTCATGCAGAAGGAGATGGGAGCTGGTGTGAAACCTTTTTGGACACTCAGGACATTCGTAAGGCCTCTCCCCATTGTGGATGCGTTGGTGGGCGATGAGCTCAGAGCTGCACCTGAAGCCCTTCCCACACTCCCCACACTCGTAGGCCCATTCCCCCGTGTGGATCATCTGGTGGCGGAGCAGGTCAGAGCTCTGTCTGAAGCTCTTTCCACACTCCAAGCACTTGTAGGGATTCTCCCCATTCTGAAGATGCTCATGGACCACCAGCTCTGACCTCTTGCTGAAGCTCTGTCCACCTTCCTGGCACAGGTTGGGTCTTTCCTCCTCAGAGCACCCTGGGCTGGGTTTGGAGCCCCTCCTCCTGTAGGATCTCTGTGGCTTTTCCTCCCCATTGGATTCCTGTTCCATGGAGCCGCTCAAAACAGCCTCTTCCATGAGGTTCTGCCATGGGGATTTGTCAACTCTGGACTCCATCTTCAGCTCCTCGTCTGGCAAGGAAGGAAAAAGGCAGGATGGGATTTGCCTGTGTGCCAAAGGGAGCAGTCCTTCACTAGGAGAATATCAAAAATGCAAATGCAATGGGACAAACGTAAGAAAAACCACTGACCGAGTCAGAATATGACCTGACACACTGTGGGTCAGGGTGTTGGCAGCAGTCCAATTAAATGGTGGCTGCAGTCCTCCTGCAGTGACAGGTGTGCTTCTGTTCAAGCAGTGATCCTGGAGCAGGGTGGAGTTTGCCTCTGTAGGTCCAGTAGTGGTGTTGTTGGGAATCTTCCTATGGGAATCCAGTGCAGAAGAAAAGCTGCTCCTCTGAGAATGCAGTGGGAAAAGGCTGGCTGTGGTGTTTGAAGTCTGAGATTATATCCAGGCAGGAATGCTTGGCTCCTCCCACTGGGTGGAGCATCTCACAATGGGATGATTTCATTTTTATCAGTCATGCAGTGACATACAATGGCCCATTAGCAGAAGATATTTCCCAGAGAGATGATTGGTTATGGAAGAGATAAAGTAAACTGCCCAATTAACAGAATTGGGCACACCACCTCTAACAGTTAGGAACTGATTACACATCCTCAGCTGCATCTTGTAACCAAAGAGAACTTTCTAATCCAATTTTGTATTTGTAGCTGCTCCTGAACAATGCATTATTAGCAATATCATCACTGGATGTGTTCATTAGTCAAACATGGCTTTACCTTTCTGTATTTAGAAGGTGGACAAGGCCCCATCTGGCTTGGGGCTGTAGGATCAAAGTCAGCTCCCTTGGTTCCTCCTTGGGCCCTGGCCAGGCTTTGGGAGGGACCCAAGAGGAGGATGAAAACAGATGCTCCCACACTGCTGTCAGTTTGTTTATTGAGCAGTATCAGAGCTGGGCCCTCTCACAGCAAGGCTGGCGACTCATCTGGGGCTGGAGGCACCTGCAGGAATTTCCAGTGTCTAGGAGTGGCTCTGCAGTTCTTGGCTGCAACAGCTACTTCCAAGCTGCTGTGTGGGTCTGGGTGATGGTAAAGTCTGAGAGTTACTGCTGCTAAATCTATCTTAATCAATGTAGGCAATCTTTGGTAGTGATGGTTGGGTGCATTGCTGAGCTGGTTTTGTAGCTTTGGCTAATGACTATGTCCTTTGCAGAGCTTCTCCTTTTGTCAGTTTTTGCTGTTTTGCATTCTATAAATTACACACTTCCTTAGGTTGGTGTCTGTGTTTTTGGTGCTTACCTTGTGCACCAGCAAAACAGGGCCCCATTCTGCCTAAGAATTCCCTAGGAAGACAAAAGCCCTCACTCCAAAAGTCCCCCTTGCTCCTTACTCCCCCCACTTTATACACTGACCAGGATGTCCTATGGGCTGGGGTATTCCAGGGCCAGCGGGGTCACCTGTGCTGGCTGTGTCCCCTCCACACCTCCCTGCCAGCCCCAGCCCCTCCCCAGCGTGGCCCAGGGGGGCAGGACAGGCCTTGGCTCAGTGGGAGCTCAGCAAGAGCAAAACCATCTCTGTGTGCTCAGCCCTGTGCTCAGCACCTGGCCCAGCAGCGTCTCAGTGCCAGTGTCCGTGCCATCAGTCCCAAAAAGGAGTTTCTATGGCACCTGACAGGAAAGGTGTCCCAGGTGTCACACCCAGTGAGGCTTGCCATGGAAACAGTGCCCAGCACTGCCCCTTTCTGTCTGCCTGACCTGTCCTTGGCCCTGGCACTGCCGTTTGCTGCTGGTTCTGCGGTTCCTGACCGGCCAGCGTGGCACAGGGCAGGTGCCTATGGCACAAGGCCCCAGCAAGGAATCCCCTCTGTCTCCGGGCTGTGGCAGCAGATCTGAAGAAAGGCCCAGGGCATGTTTCCATGGCAACCAACCATCACAATGCCTCCAGGCATTGATTGCTGTGGCACCAAACTAAGGAATGGGTCCCTGTGGCTGTTGCTGTGGCACCTGGTGGCACCAAGGAGTGGCACTGCAATTGTGCCTGGAACAGCCCTGGCACCACTTTGTCCTGAGGGCTGTCATGGCAGCCGAGGGCAGTAACAGCTCTGCAGGCAAGTGGCCATGGAACCTGGCTGCAGAAAGGTGTCCTGGGGTGGTTTCCAAGGAAACTTGAACTGATGAGGGTTGCCATGGCACCCAAACCCAGCAGTGGGGTCAGTGCAGTGACCATGGCAAGAGTCCCTTGCAATGGCCCAGTGCAGGTTGGGCTGATGATCCACCCTCACAGCTGGCCCAGGGCAGATCTGGAGTGGTCTTGGAGGCACTTGGCCACCTTGGGTTTGCAACACACTTGAGGAGGGTGTCACGATCCGCTTATAGCGGGGTGTCGTGAAGGTTCGTTAGCCGATCCCAAAGTGCAAAAGACAAACAGCAGGGGACTATCAGTTTAATCACAACAGAGGCACCTTTATTAAGGGCCAAAAAACAATAAATGTGATAGTGGGGTCAGAAAAGAAATAAAAAGGAGAGAGAGAGAGAGAGAGAGAGAGAGAGAGAGAGAGAGGGGGGATGGGAACAGCTACCAACACAGGCGAGGTCCTCAGTGGTCTGGACGATGGGGATCCGTCTTGTTGTGTTGGGGAGAGTCTCCAAAATCCTGCCCAACCCAGGGGTCCAGTTATAGTCCACAGAGGGAAAGGGGGGAACAATGAGAGGCTATTGAAATTGCTATGGGGGGAACAGGTGTATCTACAGAAAATCATCCAGGCTGAACAAACACAATGATGAATAAGTCCATTGAAGTTACTGGAGAAGAACAGGTCATGTCATTCCCCCCCACCACCACTCTCTGTGGTAGGGGTCTCAGTCTCAGTCCTTGGGGAGAGGGTTCTTGATCTCCGTCTGTCACGGTGGTAAGGAGGCAGATGAGGGGTCTTCAGTGAAAGACCACCAGAGTCACCCCAACAGTTCATTTGGCTTAAAGGTGGAGAGTGAAGCAGGAATTGCAGAGGGCCGCTCTGAGCTGGGTCCACGCTGGGTCTTCGGCAAGTCCTTGCCAAGTTCTTGCCGGGCCTCGTTCGGAACGGAACGTAACGGTGCAGCGGCTGCACCTGCACTGCTGCCTTCTCCAAGCCGAAACTGCAGTGGGGGAAGGGAGTTCCTTCTCGTGGCAATCGGCAGGCAAATGAGTGAGGGTCTTCAGATTGCCTCTTACAGAGGGTATCTGTTTTCAATGGGGAAACTCAGGATTTGCTACAAAACACAAAGAAAGAAAGGCCCTTTATTCCTGAGTGCAGCCAGTTCTCCAAGCAAAGCAGGTCCCAGGTGAGTGAGGAGAGACAGGATGGGCTTGGGGAATGTGGAACAAGGTTGTCCATGCTGGGTCAGACCTCCAGGCAGAGCTTTTCTGAGCAGGCCAGACCTCCTGAAAAGAGTCCTGGGATCATTATCAGTCACTGCATTCTGTAATCTCCTCTTGTGTAATAAGAACAGCAATAAAAGACACCCTTTAAAACAGGAATACATATTTCCTAGAAGCTCTTTAAAATATCACTCCATAAATATTGTAGGAAACCTTCTTAATGAATGGCACTAGAGCAGAGAGAAATCAAGGCAGAGCCATGGTTCGTCAGGACTTGCTTGATCCTAATGAGCCCTGTGGTGCATTTGGAGCTGAGCCCTGGAACCTCAGGGCCTGAGAGGAGATGGCACAAGCCTTTCCAGGAGTCAAAGTCTTGAGGCATTAATGGGTCCCACTAAGGACCATCCCCAACACAGGTTCCTCATGGACTCCTTGGAGGAGTGAATTGGAGGCAAGGATGGCACAAAAACCTCTGAGAGACTCAGTGTGGAAAGGATATTCCAAAGTACCTTAACAACTGAGTATCTCAAAGCATTAATGAGCCCCACTGAGTGTCAGTACAAAGCTCTCAAAGGACTCGTTAAAACAGATTAATTGAGGCCATGATTGCACAAACCTCTCACAGAGTCTGTATCAGAGGAGAAACACCAAGTACCTTAAAATAATTGAATTCCTTGAAGCATTAATGAGCCCACGCTCTGTTGTTACTGACAAAGCCTCTCCAGGGACTAATTACAGCAGCTAATTGGAGGCCATGATTGAACAAAACTCTCAGAGTCTCCAAGGCAAAAGCCAAAGTCCTTCAAAAAACCTGCAGTCCCTTTGAGCATGAAGGAAGCCCCAGGGCCATTCCTGACCAAGGCTCCCCAGGGACTCCTTCCAGCAGATCCTTGAGGCCACTGGGATGTGGGCTAGGGGGGGATGCTGAGGGCAGGACCAGGGGGTGACAGTGCCCAGCCTGGCTGCGGCTGTGCAGGAGGCCCCAGTGCCTCAGCACAAGGTGTCTCCTCACAGCCCTTGGTGGCACAGACCCTGCTGTGCCCCAGGGCACTGAGACTTGGCTTCTCTTTGTCCCCACCTGTCATCACTGCCTCCAATTCTCTGCTCTGTCTGGGGCCTGGAGACACTTTCTCATTTGTGTCCCTCATTCAGACTCAATAAAAGTAAAAGAAACTTTGGAGTTGGATTCTGACTTGATTCTTGAGAGGTTTCTTCAGCTCCTTCCCAGGGACTGATGCCTAGGGCCTCAGCACAAAGCCAGAGAGGGTCATTGAAGTCCTTGTGCTGTGTCTGTATTGCTGAGCTGGGCCAGGCTCCTGGCACAGAAGCAGCTCCTGAACACCAAGAGCTTCCAAGGATCATTTCTCTTGCTGAGCAGCTCTTCTCCCAGCCCAGCAGGGCTGGGGCACTGCCTGCAGCCAGCCCGGGCACAGCACACAGGCACAGAGAGCTTCAATCAGTCAGGGCTGGGAAGGTGCTGAGAAGTGCCTGGGGCAGAATCACTGCCAGCCCTTGGCACAGGAACCTCTGGCTGCAGGACAATGCAGCTGCAGCTCCTGGAGTGATCTCCTGAAGCTGGAACGTCCCAATGTCCACTGACTCTGTGAGTACAACCCTGAGTATTTCTGGTGCAGGAGAGGTGAAAGAGCTCTCAGCACCTCAGCCAGAGGGGAGCAGGGCAGCCAGGGAGCTCCTTTGGCCTTGGCCAAGCCCCTTCCCCCATGGCTGGGGCTGAGTCCTGGCTGAGCTGCAGCTGCTGCTGTGCCCTTGGCAGGGGCTGAGGCCGTGGGGCAGTGCCCAGAGCAGCCGGGCCTGAGCAGAGCTGTGGGGCCAGAGCCGGCTGGGCTGTGCTGGGGAGAGGCCCTTGGTGCTGCCCAGAGCTCAGGGCAGCTGGCAGAGCTTGCAGGAAGCTGGGCTGGGCTGGGAGAGCCTGGCACAGAAACCATCAGTGTCCATCTCAGCCTGGCGGAGTGTGCAGGGGCAGGACTCAGCCCAGGCCTTGTGGGGCAGGGCCAGCACCTGGGCAAGGCATTGAAAACAGGCAAGAGCCCGAGAGAGGAGGCTGCTCTGTGCCCTTGGGGGCATGGACAGAGCAGGGAGGGGTCCCAGGACATTTGTCACTGCTAGTATCTGTCCCCAGCTGTGCGCAGCCCTGGCTGCTGAGTGCAGGTTTGCCCTGGGCTGAGTTTG
This sequence comes from Taeniopygia guttata, assembly GCF_048771995.1. Taxonomy (NCBI): domain Eukaryota; kingdom Metazoa; phylum Chordata; class Aves; order Passeriformes; family Estrildidae; genus Taeniopygia; species Taeniopygia guttata. The sequence continues at coordinate 2,196,031 of NC_133062.1, forward strand.
GCTGTGGCCCAGCTCCATCCTCCTGCGGCGCTCAGGGCCTGTTCCCAGCCATGGCCAGCCCTGGCCGGCCTCTCTGCTGGCCCAGAGGCCCAGAGGCCAGCAGAGACTGGGGCAGGGCTGTCTGTGAAGCCCCACAGGTGCCACGGGCTCTGCAGGAGCTGGCAGAGGCTGCCCAGCAGGGAGGCCATGGGGCACAGAGCCCCAAGGCTGCTGTGGGCACCTAGAAAGTTCTCGAAATGCCCTTGGGAAGGTGTGAATTGTTCCAGCTGATAGCAATTCACTGAGGGTTCTGAGATAATGGGCCTGCAGCTGCCCCTCCCTCTGTCGGTTGGTGTTTCCCAGCTGTTGTTATCTTTATCAGGGTGGTGACTCATCTTGGGATCTGTTTTCCTTCCAGCTGCTGGTCTCCCAGGCATCTGACTCCTCTCAAGATCAATGGCCAAGTCCCTTCTCAGGCACACAGTGGCTCTCCTGGTTCCATGACTCATTCCAGGTTCCTTATCTACATCCTCAGCTGGTTTCTTGAGCAGAAATCTCCTTTTAGTGCTGATTTGTTTAGCCATTTTGGTTGTGATGTGTGTTCTGCAATGAGTTTATTGATGGTTTTGTTCCCCTCAAACTGGGTCTCCAGTCTTATCAGGAGTTCTTCCTTCTCTTTACTCCACCATCTTCTGTTGGCTTGGAAGTCTGTTTTGGGTGGGAAACGGCGACCCTTTACTGATTTCTAACCCCTGAGTGTGCCAATCTTTTGGGTTGTCTCAGACCAATTTTTGTCTTGAAGTCCCTGCCACATACCTCACAGATCCACTCCCTGGCTGAAGCCATTTCCGCTGTTTCCCTGCATTTAGGAAGGTGACAAACAATGCTGTGATAAGTACTCATCTCTTACCCACATTTAGCACACCGAAAACAAACCCTCCTTTTCCCATGGGCTACCCTCAGATGTTCAATCAAGCCCAACACACAGTTCACCCAGGAACCACAGGAAGGATAAGGTGGATTTTGGTCAGGAACAGTCATGGTAACGATGTCTGCCAGTGTCTGTTCTCTGAGGTTCTCTGTCTGAGCTGGGGATGTCTCTGGTAAGGTGTCCTTGTCCGGCTCAGGAGGTGATGTTTCTGGTGTGCTCTCAATCTCATGCTCACTGTTTCTCTTCTCATTGTCAAGCACAAACAATTCTCAGGTCCTCAGAAGGCAGGTCTTCACTCCCGCACTTGGTCATGGTGCAAGCTGTTGATACACCTCAGGCAGCCTGCTCAAACCCTTCTTGCTTGCGGAAACATGAACACATTCAAAGTTCTTCACTAACAAGTGCAATCTATCAAACTCCAAGTTCACCTGAGTAGCCAATTCACGTTCTGCCAAACTGGGGGATGCTGAGCAATTTTTGCAGGACAATGGACACATTTAGCAGATGCACAATCCAGTCTTCTGATAACAAAGTAATCAGTTCAAGGAGCAAGGACAGTGAATACTTGTAGACAGAAGAAGAGTTAGCGAGAATCAGCAAGTTGTCAGCAAAGTTTGAAAAAGTGGAAAATAAAGAGGACTAAGGGTGGGTCAGATGACCACAGCAATGTGTGTGTAGAATTAGGTATCCAATTAGCATTTAGTCTTAGATGTGTGTACTGTTAGGACTGTAAATCATGTATTAGCTAGAGGGACGTGGACATTAGAAGATATTATAAATATAGATTTCTGAATAGTGAAGTTGGCTTCACTTGATCACATGGATCATGGTGTGATGTCTCGTTTCTGATCCTCTGTGAGGCATTTATTTTGAAGATTTAAGAGTTTTAGGCAAGTTAAGATGATAGTTAAATTAGATGTTGCTGAGTTAGCAGAAGCAGATAAATAGGCTTTGTTCATAGTTAACAGTAGTCGGGTCCATTAACTCATTGCTTGTCAACTTTATGTTTGGGTAGCTGTGCTCATAATGAGAAACAGAATGTGATAAACATGTTATAAATGAAAGGTTCCAAGTTATTAGTTATTAATTTAATAAAATGTATTAAATGTACCAAATATAAATTTTGAGGGGGGAAAAAAAAAGCCATTTCAAAAAAGTCAGTGTTGAGCCCAGAATTGGCACTGGATGAGACACTCGTTTGACTGCTGCAGCAGAGGGTCCTCTATGCTTCACACTGATTGTCCTGTCTGACCAATTTTTCTACAATTTTTCTTGCCTGAGGCAGAGTTCCTTGTCTTCCTTTTTGGAGTGCATGTATTCACGTGGAGTTCTTTTCTCTGTGGCTAGTTGAACAATACATGTCCCGAGAGCGATAAAGACCTGTGATCGCATTCCAGGAATTTGGTTTTGAGATGTATCTCCCTGATGGCACTGACTATCTCAGTCTCAGATATTTATCATGTATTTATCGTCCAGGCATTCCTCGGACCACCTTGATGGATGATCCATCTCCAGGCTGGCCACTTTCATTTGCTTGTAAATAAAGTCCTCCTTCTCTTGTCCAGGTGGCTTTGACATTGTGTTGCAATCACCGTGGCAGGCTTGTGCGTTTTAAAAACTTCATATAAGAGTATAACTTAACAGTACATAACTATAAAATAGATGACAATTTTATTTGCATGACTTATCCTACACGCATGTAACAGTCCTAATGATTCCATGAGGCCTTGCAGTGTCACAATGGTCTCCATGGTTCCACAGGCCCCACAGTGTCACGTGACTCCTCTGTTCCATGAGTCCTGCAATGTCACAATGGACCTTTGTGGGGGAATCCAGGGCTTCCCTCTGGCTGCCCTGGAAGGTCTGGGACCCTGGCAGGGGTCAGGAACCCCCCTGTACAGTGCCCCGAGAGACACTGTCTGTGATCTCTGTCCATGGAGAGGAGTTTTCAATCTTACAGGATGAATTACAAGCTTTGAGTGTTTGATAAGAGTAATAATTAAGTGTGACACGGGTGCAAAAGTAAAATTTTAGGTTTCTAGATTAGGGGTTCAGAGGGGACAAGATGGAGGAAATTGGGTGTGTCTTGTCCTTTTCCTCCTTCTTCATGCCCTCCATGTTTCACTGTAGTGTTGGCATTTTTCTATTGGTTTCGGCTGGGGACACACTGTTTAACATAGATGATAGATATTGGCACATTATTGTAAATATAGTACACGTAGTTTCTGGTATATAATGTTTGTAACATCCCCCTGGGGGCAGAGTCCCGCACGCTGCCCTGCAGGACAGAACTGCGGCAGGGCAGCAGAACATGTTAGAGATAAGCAAGAATAAACAACCTTGAAAACAGCACAGATGAATTATGGCTTCTTCTTTGGCAGTGGGGCAGAAAGACAGAGACTTTCTACAATCTTGGAATCACCAATACCCACAGATTCCGACACCATTGGACCAATGGACCATGGGGGTTTGCAGTGTCACAACGGTCTCCTTTGGCTCCACAGTGTCACAATGGACCATTGATTACAGGCAGCCTCTCTGTGTCACCCTGGAGCACTTTTTCTATGGGGTTTCCCAGTGTCCCAATGGAGCCTTGTTTGGATGGGGCCTCACAGTGTCACAATGCTGCCTACATTCCATTGAGGCACACAGCATCAGTAGGGTCCCCTTGCTTCCATGAGGCCAGCAGTGTCACAGTGGTCTCCATTAATCCATGAAAACTTACAGTGTCACAATGGTTCCTTGATCTCACAAGGCCCTACAGTGTCACAATGATCTTTTGGTTCCATGGGCCCTGTGCTGGTGCATTCCCCCTGCCAGCTGAGAAATGCTTGCTGGGTCCCAGCCTTGGCCAACATCCTCTGGGCTCAGCTCCTCTGGAGATCATCACAAACACTGTCTCCTCCAGACTCAACCCTTCATCCCCTGGGGAGATGCCAATGGCTCCACAGGGAGCATTTCCCTTTGCTCAGGGGAATTTCTCACAGGTGCCTTGTAGTGACTCTTTGTGTCTGTGTGCACACACCAGTGCCTGTGCTCAGGAAAATGTGGCAGAAATGCTGCAGTCTGAGGGGTTTGATTGCCTTGGAGAGCTGAGCCAGTCAGGCCTGTAGGTAAGGTTAAGTCACAAGTTGTAAGAGAAGTTCAATGCTGCTAAGAGTTGTTCTTCTGTGTAAGTTGTGAAGTTGAATAGAAGTTATAAGTGAAGTTGAATATTGTTAAGTAAGTGTTATTCCACTGCTAAATCATTATGTCCTAGGTTATAAGTAAAGTTAAATGCTGTTAAGTGCTGTTCTTCTGCTAAATGCTGAAGTCTAAGGTACCAGTAAAGTCCTGTTAAGTTTAAGTTGTGTTTAGGTTTTAGGCTGTATTCCTTTTATCCTTGCCCTCACTGTTCTTTTGTCTCTCTCACTCTCACACACACACACACACACAGAGAGAGAGAAACACAGACACACACACACACACTCACACTCACACAGAGACACCCAGACACCCAGACAGTTTTTGGCTCATTTCTGGTTTGATTGCCAGGGTTTTGTTTGGTTTTGTTGTTGCTTTGTTTCCTTGGTGTGCCTGAAGTGTCCAGTCAGGGGCAGAGTGACTCTTGCCAAGGAACTCTGTGGTGCTGTGTCCAAGATTAAAAAAAGAACGTTTTTCTATTTACCATCTGAGTAGGAGTTGCCTTGGGGCAGTTTTCCTTATCTGCTGTTAATAGCCCCATCAATGCCTTGCCACATGACTCAGAGATAACACTGTCCAGGAGCAGGTGATTAAGGACACACCTTGTGACTCATAACGACCCATTGTAAGATGCTCTGCCCAGGGGGGAGGAGCTAGGCATTCCAACCTGGATAAAACTGGGGATTTCTAGACAGAGGGGCAGCCTTTTCACAGGTTCTCCGAGAAGACACAGCAACTACATCTGCCATCCTAAGAGGACCGCAGCTACTCCAATTTGGACTGCTACCAGCACGCTGGCCAGGTTGTATTCAGACTTTGTCAGTAGTCTTTCCCTTTGTATTATTGCATGTATTTTTGTCCTTTTCCCTTTTTCCCAATAAATTGTATTTCTGACTTGGAGACTCTCACTGGTTTTGCTTTCAAACCAGAACATGCTGTCACTTAATATTAAATCTGTTTTATGCTATCCCCTGCTGGGGATTTTTAAAGTGCTCTCAAGCCCTCATTCACAACAGGGTGAAGGAGCCCTGGCCCAAGCTCTGGCCCTGGGGGCACAGGGATGCTGCTAGGGGGCCCCTGTCTCCCTGTCCCAGCCCCCACAGCGCCGACCCCCCGTCCCCGTGTCAGGCTCTGGGGTTGATCTCCTAGAACATCCTCAGGGAGAGGCTGCGGCACCAGGGGTGGGGACACCCAGGGGTCAGGGGATCCCACTGTGCACGAGCAGCTTTGGACTTCTCTGAGAGGAACTGTGAGCGGGAGCCGGGGTGAAGTGACGTCCCCAGTGACCTCACACAGGCTCTGTGATGTCCCAGCCCACTCTGGGATCTCACAAATCCCCCTTGTGATGTCACAAAGCCAATGCTGGTCTATCATTCTGTGATGTCATACAGTTGCGCTGGGATGTCACAGAAGACTCTGATATCACAAAGTCATGCCGTGTCATGATCCTCTAGTGTAAACGGGAATCATGATGATTCATTTTCCCGATCTCAGAGTGCAAAAACAACATAGAAGGGATTTTCAGTATCAATCAAAACAAATGCACCTTTTATTGAGTGTCCACAGCAAATGCCATAGAAGGATTAGAAAGGAGATAAAGGATAGAAAGAGAGAGAGAGAAAGAGTGGAGAGGAATAACTACAAATGGAGAGACAAAATCCTCATGGTTCAGACAATAGATCCGTCTTGAAACGTTGAGAAGAATCTCAAAGACTTTGGTTAACTCAGGGCTCTTTTTTAGTTGGTCGAGGGAGCAGGTACAGGACAGTGGAGATTAAGTCCATTGAGAAGAAGTACAGACAGCCGTGTTCCAAACAGGACAAACCAGTCCCAGCAGTGAGCAGGACCCATTTCTTCAGGACTGCTTTCCATGGGAAACCAGTCTTGGTCCAGCGAGCACATCTGCAGGTAACAGTTGGCAGACATCCTGCTTCAGTCAGGCCATCGCCTCTGTGTTAGACTTTTAAGGGTCTCAGTCCTTGGTGTGGGGGGGGGGCTTCAATCTCCGTTTTTGATGGTGGTCGTGAGGCAGATGAGGGATCTTCCCTGGGGGGGTCACCAAAGTTCTCTAAAGTGAGTGGTATCTGGCCAAGAGGTGGGCAAATTCATGGGGAGCGGGGATTGTGAAGCCGGTGTAAGCGTACAGAGCAAGCCGCTAATTGCCAGTCCCTGCTCAAAGCGGTGCATCGTGTGCACAGCAAGCACACCTGCAAACAATCACTTGGCAAGCATCCACATCAACCAGGCCAGAACTCTTGCCAGGGCCTTCAGGGTCTTAGTCTCTGGGTCTTAGGGAAAATTTGGACTGTCTCTTACAGCCTGTGATGTCACTGTCTGTTCTGTGATGTCACAGTCTGCTCTGTGATGATATTCAGGCACCCAATGATGTCACAACCCACTCTGGTGTCACACAGCCACCCTCTATGATGGTAGAGTCGGCTCTATGGCCTCACACCCTACTCTATGATATCACAGCCAGACCTATGATAACACAACCCCCTCAGAGATGTCACAAAACCCTCTCTGTGATGTCATACTGCCACTCTGTAATGTCACAGCACACACTTTGACCTCACAGCCCGCTCTATGATGGCATATAGCCATGCCATGATGTCACGGCCTGCTCTGTGTTGTCACACAGTCCCCTGTATGATGGTGTAGCTGCTTAAGGACCTCACACAACAAACTCTGTGATGTCATAGCCCAATCTGTGACCTCAAACAACCCATTCTGTGCTGTCACACAGCCCCTTTCTGACCTCGCAGCTGCTCTGGGCCTCTGTGACACAGCCACAGAGGTGCCACTGTGACACAGCCCCCTCTGGGACATCACACAGCCCCTGTGAGCTCTGTCTGTGCCCTGCTCGTGTCCCTGGCATGCCCTGGCAGTGCCCCAGCCCTGCTGGGCTGTGCACAGGAGCTGCTCCTGGCCAGAGCTGTCTTTCTGCAGCGCTGCCCTTGCCAGGTGCTGCCTCTGGGCCAGGAGCCCGGCCCAGCTCAGCAGCACAGACACAGCACAAGGACTTTGGTCATCCTCTGGGGCCTGCTCTTCAGAGTTAAAAGATACCAAGGGTAAAGGATCCAGCACAGCAGCCCCTCATTTTCTAGAGGCCCTCCAACACAAAGGCAACTAAAATAACCTTGGGTTAGTCACAGTTATTCAGAGGCAAGCGAGCAAAACAAGGTATTTTAAACAGTGCCAAAAATTGATAGAAAACCCCAGATGGAAAACTGTATTTTTCATAAAGAAAAACACAAATGAGGAAGAGAATTTGGGTCTCCTTTCTTCCCCAGTATCAGACTGTCGGAACTCAAAATGTCCCTCAGACATTTTCAGAGCTTCCAGGCCTTGGTTAGAAGCATTTTAGACCCTGTCAAGCAGCTGGAAACAGCTGTGATTTTGAGTTTGAGCCATGGAACGAGTTACCAACTTTGAAGGTGGAACAAGCGGTCACAGAGGGTTAGATGGTATAGTAAAAGTAGTTACAAATTAGAGGGGAAAATTTTTTAATATTGTACAGGGGGGTTTTAACACCTGTACAGGGGGGTTTGACTCTGTACAGGGGGGGCCAGGAGTTCTAAGGTGGAGGAAAGTGGGCCTGATCCTGTTCTTCCTCCTTCTTCTTCTTCCTTACCTCCATGTTCTTTGTGATGCTGGCACTCACAGATTGGTTTAGAGTAGAAAAGCACATTGTAACATAGATAGTAGGTATTGGGGAAAATCTGTAAACATATAACACGTAATATATCATATAAAAGATAGCAGCAGCCCTGGGTGGGGAGAGAGACGACGGAGACACCGGACAGTGAGGGTGTCAGGAGTGTGTGTGTTTCTGCCTGGGCCGCTGAACAAGGCAGCCGCAGCGGGCGAAGACAATCTTTTAGATAACTAGCAATAAACTGCCTTGAGACTGAACAACAAGAGGCTGCGGAGTTTTTCTTTGGAAGTAAAGGTTGGAGGAGAAACTTTACCACCACACGAGAGCCCCGAATCAATCCCGGGGTTCTCACATCAGACAATATGAATATAACCATCAACAATTAATACTAGCTCTTCTTTCAAAGACACACCAGCCTGGCTTTGGATACTTCCAGGGATCCAGGGGCAGCCACAGCTTCTCTGGGTACCCTGTGCCAGGGTGGACCCAAACTCACAGTCAAGAATTTCTTCCCATTATCCCATCTAATCCTGCTCTCAGTTCAAAACCATTCCCTTCTGTCCTAATCACTACACGCCCTACACACTCCTATCTGTGGAATCAAAAGAGCACGGTAAAAAAGCCCAATTAAAATGGGGTCCTGGTGACAGTGACAAAGACTGCACATGACTCTGGGAGGCTCATTTTCCTTGCCATGGCACACCCCCTGCTTTACCAGAGAGAATCACATTCCCCGGAGCAATCTGGGACAGAAGTACCTTTGCATCCAGTTGTCTGAATCGATGCATCAGCCTAGAAGCAGAAGAAGAACACGGAACAATGGGATCAGTCTGGATACCAAGGAAAACTTGGCTAACTACCACACCCCCACTCCCTCCAGTGCTCCATCCTGCCAGGGAGGCAGGGCTGCATGTGACTGGCATCATTTTTAGTACAAGTAAATTAACTTACATGCAAATTACTATTAGTAGGATGCTATTACATTTTCCTTCTCAAGACATTTTTGCTTCCAGTACCAAGGAAATGTTTTTGGTATTTGTTTGGCTTCTTATGCAATGCTGCTTGTCTCTGGGTAGTCTTAACCTAAACACTTATTTGTGGATGGCAATGTTCATGCCCACTGATATGGAAGGGTCTGGTTTTTCTTGTCCATTCCTATCAGCTCTCTCTGATTAAGGGAAATATTCAAGCTGCCAGAAGTTAGCAAAGTTAAGCAATCATACAGAGCAGGTTTTGTTCTGCTCTCTCCCCGTCCCTGCCCCTGCCCCTGCCCCTGCCCTTGCCCCTGCCCTTGTCTGTCTTGGCCGCCCGCCCAGCCATGGTTGGGGGCGCTCCGCCCTGCCCCATCAGACTCCCCGGCACCTCCTGCAGACCTTTCCTGCCCCTGCTCGATCTCTCCTCGGCCAGTTCACACAGCAGCAGCGGCGGGAGGGTGCAGAAAAATTTTTCTTCATGGCCAACATCAAAAAATCTGATTATGATAAATTGAATCAACCAGAAGGCTTCCCTCTGCTCCTTGCGACATCCCAGCAGCATCTGACATGTCCAAAATCTACAAGGTATTGCCATACAGGAAGGATTTTAGAAAAAGGCATAAGAAGAGGTGATAGATAAAACTTACAACTAAGATGCTGAGTAAGGAGTTATTTAAACTTCTGAAAAATTGGGAAACTCCCAAAGGCTCAAAGCATGAAGGCATTTAAGGGAGATGAATTGGAATGACCAGAGAACAGCTGCAGAAGGAAATCTTGGAGCAATGGGAAGGACATACATGCAGCTGCCCAAAATTAAGAGATGTTCTTAGATACGGCCATTTAACCAGGAGTCCTGGAAACACCCAAAGGAAGAGTGTCATGAAATATTATACTGAATGTTGGTGGCAGAGGTAGAGGGGAAGATCAGTATTTCTTCTCCTGCCATCAGTAGAAGTAAGCAGTAGAGCCAGGAAATTCCTGTTCTGGGTGGGAAAACATTACCATTTCTTCAAAGTGCTCCAGTGACCCAGATAATAAAGATTTGCTTATATGTTATGAAACTGAGAGATATTAAAACCTGCTCTCCTTTCCATCAGTTGTGTGCCCATGAACAGGCAGTTCTACTTGTCAGGCCCCAGTACCCTGAGGTGCCCCATGGCCTCCTTGCTGGGCAGCCTCTGCCAGCTCCTGCAGAGCCCATGGCACCTGTGGGGCTTCACAGACAGCCCTGCCCCGGCCTCTGCTGGCCTCTGGGCCAGCAGAGAGGCTGGCTAGGGCTGGCCATGGCCGGGAACCGGCCCTGAGCGCCACAGGAGGATGGAGCTGGGCCACAGCCAAACTCAGCCCAGGGCAAACCTGCGCTCAGCAGCCAGGGCTGCGCACAGCTGGGGACAGATACTAGCAGTGACAAATGTCCTGGGACCCCTCCCTGCTCTGTCCATGTCCCCAAGGGCACAGAGCAGCCTCCTCTCTCGGGCTCTTGCCTGTTTTCAATGCCTTGCCCAGGTGCTGGCCCTGCCCCACAAGACCTGGGCTGAGTCCTGCCCCTGCACACTCCGCCAGGCTGAGATGGACACTGATGGTTTCTGTGCCAGGCTCTCCCAGCCCAGCCCAGCTCCCCGCAAGCTCTGCCAGCTGCCCTGAGCTCTGGGCAGCACCAAGGGCCTCTCCCCAGCACAGCCCAGCCGGCTCTGGCCCCACAGCTCTGCTCAGGCCCGGCTGCTCTGGGCACTGCCCCACGGCCTCAGCCCCTGCCAAGGGCACAGCAGCAGCTGCAGCTCAGCCAGGACTCAGCCCCAGCCATGGGGGAAGGGGCTTGGCCAAGGCCAAAGGAGCTCCCTGGCTGCCCTGCTCCCCTCTGGCTGAGGTGCTGAGAGCTCTGCAGCCCCTCCTGCCATCCCATCTGCCCAGGCCAGCACAACAGCCCCGGCCTTGGGGCCCTGCAGAGCTGCTCCTGCTCCAGGCCCAGGGCCCATCCCAGAGCTGGGGCAGCCACAAAGCGGTGCCCATTTCTGTTCATTGCTGCTCTGATGACAGTGGATCCTCAGCCCCTTGGAGGCTGCTGATGAATTTTACTTCTCCAGAATGCCTCTTCTTTCTTGAGCTCTTCAGTTCAGGAATTCAGTGTGAAAAGCTCATAAACACGTGTTCAAAATGCCTGAACAAGGAAAGGGCCTGGGAATAATTGATGTTTTCAACTCTTCTGTGGTAAAATAGACAGATTTCAAAAGTGTTTTCAAAGTGAATGTATAGTATATTGAAAATGATGCAGGGAGAATAGTTTTTTCCTGTGAAGTTTTCTTTTTCTCTTTATGGATTGAGATCAGCAATGTCCAATTGATATTGACCCCCAGCATCCTTCTCATGCAGTGTGGACAGATATGAAAATCAAGAGCCTTCATGGCTGATAATCAGTAACACTTTGTCCCCACCCCTCCCCACCATTTCTCTCATCCAACCTCTGGCACTCCTATGGATCAGGAATGGTGTGGCCAGCAGGATCAGGGCAGTGATTCTTCCCCTGTGCTCAGCACTGGTTGGCAGCACCTCGAGTGCTGTGTCTAGTTCAAGGTTCGAATTGGCCCCCTCAAAATTGATATCCCTTTTAAATAATTTTTGTCATGAAAGCATTTTTAATGGGTTTATCAATTTCTTTCAACAAAGGCAAGATTTTTTGATTCTGGGCAAAGCCAGCAACAAAATTTTAGGACTTTCAGTCGTTGCAACTGTTGCTTCAGTAAATTGTAATGAGGAGCTAGTAATTTTAGCTCTTGCACTTAATATTCCTATGGTTATACCACCAAAACCACCTATTGTATTTCTTTTTCCCATTAATACACCCAAGCAAAAGAACTTTCCAGAGAATTCAATTATGTCTGTGCCATTTCGTACCTCAGATCCTGAGGTCTTTTGGGTGCAATGTGTGGGCCACAGCCAACCAAAATTGACTTGTAGCCTGACTCATCGTGGTAAAACAATTTACATTACAGGTATGCTGAATACCAGTGCAGATGTCACTGTAATTTCTCACATATTTGGCCTATTGATTGGGATTTGGTAGCTCCTGCAGGTTCCCTCACAGGGAGTGGAGGTGCTACTGTGTGTTTGCAAAGTGCATCCATGATTAACATTACAGGTCCTAAAGGAAAAACAGTGACAGTGAGTCCTTTTGTTGTTCAGAAGCCTCTTACTGTCTGGGGGAGAGACGTCCTATCCCAGTGGGGAGCAAAACTGGAAGTAGGCCTGTGATGGGAACCACTTCAAAACCTGCCACCTTAATGCTGAACTGGAAAACTGATCATCCTATATGGATTGATCAATGGCCTTTAACAGAGAAAAAAAATTAATATTCTTAAAAAATTGGTAAAGGAACAATTACAGAAAGGTCACATCACTCTCACGAACAGTCCCTGGAATTCACCAGTATTCGTCATCCACAAGAAGACATCAGACTCCTGGGGGTTGCTTCATGATCTGAGAAGAATCAATGAAGTGATTGAAGACATGGGACCTCTTCAACCTGGACTTCCTTCTTTATCAATGATCCCGAAACATTGGCCACTTGTTGTCATTGATTTAAAGGACTGTTTTTTCCACATCCCACTTCATCCCGATGATGCTCCAAGATTTGCCTTTTCTGTTCCAGTCATCAATAGAAGAGAACCTATGCAGAGATACCACTGGAAATCATTGCCTCAAGGAATGAAGAATTTGCCCATAATTTGCCAATATTTTATTGCATAGGTTTTGTCTCCAGTTCGACAGAAGTATCCCAGATCAGTGATTCTACACTACGTGGATGATTTGCTCATCGCTGCTCCAACACTACCAGAGATGGAGCAAACTCATGCTAGTGTTGTTACTGAGATCCAAAATGCTGGACTTGAAATTTCTAGAACCAAGATTCAAGAAGTTCCACCCTGGAAGTATCTGGGATGGAAGATGGCTGAAAAAACAATTACACCTCAAAGGATACAGCTTCGGACCAGTGTCAACAACCTACAAGATTTACAACAACTTCTAGGGGAAATCAATTGGGTTAGACCTGTTTTGGGAATTACCAATGATGAACTGGGTCTGCTTTTTGATTTGCTGAGAGGAAGTTGTGACAACAACTCTCCTAGAACTCTAACACCTGAAGCTCGTGCAGCTCTTGACAAGGTCATGGAAGCTCTCCAAAGACGACAAGCTCATCGCTGTGTTCCGGAAAACCCTTTCCTTTGTGCCATTTTGGGAGAAAAAATTCAACTTTGTGGTCTCATTTTCCAATGGGATCCTTCTGAGAGAGATCCTTTGTTGATAATAGAATGGGGTTTTCTTCCCTACAGGTCTCCTAAGACTATTTTTACATTTCTAGAGATGATAGCACAAATTGTAATTAAGGCCAGAACAAGATTGCTAACTTTAGGAGGTCAAGAATTTGCAGTTATCTATTTACCATGGAAAAAAGATTATCTTGATTGGGCAACGCAAAATTCTGATGATTTACAATATGCATTATTAAATTTCCCAGGTATTTGCTCTGTTCATTACCCAGCTCACGAATTATTACAAGCAAAATTGAGTTTTAGAGAAAAACCTATGTTAAGTGAAGAACCTTTAGATGCAATAACTCTCTTCACTGATGGATCTGGTAAAAGTCACAAATCAGTAATAACTTGGTTGAACCAAACAACTAAAGCTTGGGAATCAGATGTCCAAATAGTAGAAGGATCTCCTCAGATTGTTGAACTTGCTGCTGTGGTTTAGGCTTTTCAACTCTTTCCACAACCTTTTAATTTAATTACAGATTCTGCTTATGTTGCTAATGTGGTTAAAAGAATATAAGGATCAGTTTTAAAAGATGTTAGTAATGATATTTTATATCATTGGCTTTCATGTCTTTACACAACTTTGCAATATAGAACTAATCCATATTTTGTTTCTCACATTAGGGCTCATTCTTCGCTTCCTGGATTTTTAGTGGAAGGAAACACGAGAGCTGACAAATTGACAATGGTTATTTCAAACACTCTACCAAACATTTTTGAACAAGTGAAATTGAGTCATGCCTTTTATCACCAAAACGCTCAAGCACTTGTGCGAATGTTTCAAATTTCCAACAGTCAAGCTAATGATATCATTAGTGCTTGTCCTGACTGTCAACTTGTGCAGCCTCCTGTTTCTACAGGAGCGGTCAACCTGCGAGGCTTACAAAGCCTGCAGTTATGGCAGAAAGATATCACTAAATATCCTTCTTTTGGTAAATTTAAAAATATTCATGTTTCAGTGGACACTTTCTCTGGTGCAGTTTTTGCTTCTCTTCACACAGGTGAAACAGGGAATCATGCCTGTCGCCATTTTTTGAAAGCTTTTACTTTGTTGGGTGTGCCCCAAGAAGTAAAAACCGACAATGGTCCCGCATATATATCTCCAAAACTTGCCACATTTTTAAAAGATTGGGGTGTTCGCCACATCTTTGGTATTCCTCATTCTCCCACAGGTCAAGCGATTGTTGAGAGGGCACATCAGACATTAAAATGCATACTTGATCAACAGAGGGGGGGAATGGAGGCTACACCACCGATGAGGTTGAACAAAGCTTTATATGTTTTTAATTTCTTGAACAGCTCTGTTACAGAACCTGCTCCACCAATTTCTAGACATTTTTCAAATAACACACATGCAAAATTGAAAGAAAATCCCCTTGTTTTAATTAGAAACCCTGAGACAGGACAAATTGAAGGTCCTTTCCAATTAATCACTTGGGGCAAAGGGTATGCTTCTGTCTCTACAGGTGCAGGAATTAAGTGGGTCCCTGTGAAAAATGTCAAACCATATCACTTCCAAGAACGTGTTGACGAATCCAAGACCGTAGAAGCAAGTACGCAGACGTGAGCCAAACCGAGAGATCGCGGGTCACGCCTGGCGTTCCTTGTTCATCGGTGGAACCTACAATCTTCTGATTTTATGCTCTTTATAGATGTGTTAATTGTTGGTTTCGTAGAGTTCTTTCTGGCAAAAACGGGGATTTTTTTTTGTTATATTATAGATCCTCTCTACTGGATTTTCAAAGGTGAAATTTTATTTTAAGGTCAAAAGCAACATTTCTGAATTGGTATATATGGGTGGAATTTTTGCCAAAAATTAGCTCATGAAAAAGGTTGGAGCAAAATTGAATGATATGCTGGTATTGGTTGGGTTTAATTGCTTTTTGCTGTGCAGATTTGCCTGTGGAACAACCAAAAACAAATGTTTGGGTAACCTTAGCCAAGGCAGCAGGCTCAGATACCATATGCTTGTCTAATTCGGAACCAGAAAAGCCTTTCTCAACCTGCCTAGTCAGTGTGCCAGTAAAGAATTTGCCCTTGGTCAAAAAACAATTCAATAGAAGCGAAAATGACAGTGGGGACAATCCTGTATTGAATTTGGGTATTTGGGTCAAAGAACTTCCCAAGGCAGTGGCTGAACACCAAGAATTAGAAATCCTTGGTTCTTTAACAATGGATTTTTGCATTACGTTCACAGCTAATGGTTGGCGAGAAGGTGATCCTCCAAAGCACAATGTTACTCCCCATTACTCTGCATACAGGAATTTGATTTTTTAGTGCAATTATTCAGACAACTGGGATGTGTTTTCCAAGGAGGACCAATATCCATGACAATTGCCAAAAAGATACTGGTTCATTTGTGGAGATAGGGCTTGGCAGGGCATTCCATCACGCCTTGAAGGTGGCCCATGTAGCATTGGCATGCTCACTGTGATAGCACCTACGGCTAAAGCGGTCATTAAGAAGAAGAATAGGGGGACAAGATCTGCTCGTTACTATGATGAGAAGTGTAAGAGTGATTTCAGGCCTTGGAATGCTGGGAAAAGGGTTTCAGCAGGCTTGTTTTTACCCCAACTGGCTTCAGCAGTGGCATTGAAACAATTAGATCGGGTTGGATGTTGGCTGAGTAAACAAACTAATGCCACATCCACTGTCATCAGTGATATGCTGACGGATGTTAACAGTGTTAGACATGCCACTCTTCAAAATAGAGCAGCAATTGATTTTCTTTTACTGGCATATGGACACGGTTGTGAGGAATTTGAAGGCTTGTGTTGTATGAATCTGTCAGATCGTTCTGAATCCATACACAAAAGCATACAAAAGCTAAAGGATTTGACAGCTCAAATTAAAGAAGATGGTGTATCATGGTTAGATAACGTGTTCCAAGAATGGAGTTTTGCACCTTGGCCAAGGAATCTTTGGAAGATAGGTTTATATGTGTTAGGAATTTTAGTTACGATACTCATAGTAATGCCTTGCATACTTCGGTGTGTACGACACATGATGGACAAAGCTATCAAAGAAGTTTTTATCATGCAAGAGAGAGAGGTGGGAAATGGGTTCACAGAGAGTTCTCAAACTCTTACAGAGTTAGTGGATGAAGGTATAGAGATGGAGGAAGGTTTTGAACTAAGACCTTGGAACTGGCAAGACTTCTTTGAACAATGACTTGTAATTGCTATCAAACATGACTTATGTGCTTTGAATTGATTGGACCTTCACAGCATTAAATTTGCTGTGTTGCAATATAGCTATGCTTAATGCAAGCAAAAATGATGCTTTAAGCAAGTAATGAGCAGATATATTGTAGGAAAGCTATGAAATGCAAGGTAGTTAATAAGTGACAAGATTATGATAGTTTCTTTTAGTTGAACCTAGAGGGAGAATTGTGGGATTCCTTAAAATCAGAGGGTTTTGGGCACATTGCAAAAGGCAGGCCTCAGAGACAGCAGGATGGTGATTAGAGCTAAGCAGTAGCTATAAGATTTGTCAGCAGAAAAATTACACAAGAAGGAGAAAGAAAGGACAAATAGAACAATAATCTATGTATTAACGCTTGGGTAGAATAACTTCCTGAGTTGCAGAAAAGTATATCTGGTGAGATATTAGGAAGGTCTAAGCTTAATAATGGAGCTCTGTGCATTGTATCTTGAGGCTTACAAGCAAGTATTGTATTCTAAATAAGCAAGCATTGTTTTAACTAAAGGTACGTGTGCTTATAGTGATTGGATAGAACTACTGTCAATATGCTTTTGCTTTGTGTGACTGGTCAAAAAGTTTATAAAGTAAGTTGTAACATTAAGTTCTTGGTCTGTTGCCTGGATGTGAGCTGCTGGCATCTTCCCATTGTCATAACCATGTAATGAGACTGATGCTAAAAAATAAACAGCTTGAGACGCATACCACAGCATTCCCATCCCGTTCGTGACTTGTACAAAGCCCCGGGCTGGTGATAGCCAAGAAGGCCACTGGCTCATGGGCTGGATCAGGAATGGTGTTGCCAGGAGGAGCAGGACAGTGATTCTTCCTGTGTGTGTTCACCACTGGTTGGGCAGCACCTCGAGTACTCTATCCAGTTCTGGGCCACAAATTTAGAAAGGAGATGGAAGGGCTGGAGAATGTCCAGAGAAGGGCAACAAGGCTGGTGAGGGGTCTGGAGCACAATTCCTGTGAGGAGCAGCTTAGGGAGCTGGGGTTGTTCATCCAGGAGAAGAGGAGGTTCAGGGGAGACAAGGCAGTTTCAGGGCACAGGTTGGACTTGATGATATCCAAGGTCTTTTTCAACCTTGCTGATTGTGTGATTCTCTGAAACCACCCTTGGAGCAGCTGCAGGAGGAGCCCTGGGCCACCTCTTCAGAAGATGCAGCAGCCCAGGTCCTTCAGCTTCTCCTCACAGGCCCAAAGCCCATCCTGTCAGTCCTGCAGAGCCCCTGCAGCTCATTGCCCAGAACAGGGAACCCCACAGCCAGATACAGCAGCCCAGATGTGCCCCCCTGACCTGTGGTGCCTCTGGCAAGGGATCAGCAGGAGGAACTGCAGGAGCCTGCAGACAATTCCTGCAGCACTTGTGGGATGATCCTGCTCCCCAAGGGACGTTCCCATGGTGCCAATTTGGGGAGTGGGGGCCAGAGAGGAAAGAGAAAACAGGAATGGGCAGCTTGCGGGGAAGGGAAAAGGGGCAGGCAACAGGAAGAAATTTGTTGCAGGAGGAATAAAGAAAGCAAAGGTGAAGCCAAGGAAATGCTCATGGCAGTTTGAGGGTGGCTGCAAGGTAACCCTGGCTCTGAGCAACAGCATCTGCAGTGGGACAGGAAACTCAGCTGATGGGAACAAACTTTCAGGCTGACTGCAGAGGCCAGGACAAAGCTGAGTGGTTTCCCTGCCATGCCCCAGCCCATCCTGGCCCCAGGGGCTGATGGCATTTGTGCTCCCTCAGGTTCATGTCCCCACACCAACACCATGGGGTGCTCCCACCTGCTATGTGCAATGCAAACAGGGGCTGCTGAGCCAGTCCTGCCGTGTCTGTGCGTGCAAGAATGCAGCACCTCTGTGAGCTGGGGGAGAGGCCAGGGCTGCAGAGGGGGGATGTTGTTGTCAGGTCCATGAGGACGCTCTGGGATGCTGCACTGGACTGTCCAGGACACTGTGGGGATGGATCAGCTCTTGCTCTGCAGCTCCTTCCCATCTCCCCCAGGGCCCTTGCAGAGCACCAGCCGTGCTGTTTGTCCCCAGCCTGCCCACGACCAAGTTTGGGCTGCTTATGGGGGTTTCTGTGCAGAGCATTGGCCTGGCCGTGTTCTTGTGAGAGCCTGGGCAATGCAATGATCCTAGAGTCCCCAGGCCATGCTCTGAGGCATCAGCTCTGCCCCAGCAATGCCCATGGCCTGTCCCTGCTGCAGCCCCGGCACTGCCACCCCCAGGACTGTGCCCAGCCACAAAAACACTCAGGCCCTACAGAAACCCCAGGGCCACCAGGGCAGCAGGGCTGTGGCACAGGAGCAGCACCGGCAACACCAAGTGCTGCTGCTCTTGGGCACAGCTGCTGTGCCAGCACAGATCTGCCCCCAGCTCTGCACAAAGACATTGCTGCTGAAGCTCCAGAGAAGGTCAAAAAAGGGGTATCTCTGGAGAAAACTTTGCTGGGAAATCCTTTAGTTCCTTTAAAGTCACCGAGAGGCAGCCCCTCATTGACACAGTCTATAGTCGCAGGGAAGGTGGAGAGAAACAAAGTGAGAAATGGCACAAGCAATGAAATTTTTTTGAGGATAATATTAAATGCACTTTACAAAGAAAAAGAACTTCCAAAATGAAACCAACAAGAAGTGTCAAAGATGACTTTTGTTAAAAGTGATTAGCAAAAATTGGCCAGCAGTTTAATGTTTCCGAAAGGATCCAGTCCATCAGTCTTTTCACTGCAGCCTTGAGCTCCTGATTCTCAGGCTGTGGATGAGGGGGTTCAGGGCTGGAGGAACCACCGCGTACAGAACTGACAGTGCCAGATCCAGGGATGGGGAGGAGATGGAGGGGGGCTTCAGGTGAGCAGTGCTGACAAAGAGGGACTGCACACCAAGGTGAGGGGAGGCAGGTGGAAAAGACTTTGTGCCATCCCTGCTCAGAGGGGATCCTCAGCACAGCCCTGAAGATCTGCACATTGGAGAAAACAATGAACACAAAACATCTGAGTCCTAAACAGGCACTAACTGCAATGAGCCCAAGTTCTCTGAGGTAGGATTTGGATCAAGAGAGCTTGAGGATCTGGGGGATTTCACAGAAGAACCGTCCCAGGCACAGGGGCAGGGAAAATGTTTTGGCCGGGTGCAGCAGGGAACAGAGAAAGCCACTGGCCCAGGCAGCTGCTGCCATGTGGGCACAAGCTCTGCTGGCAAGGAGGGTCCCGTAGTGAAGGGCTTTGCACAGGGACATGTAGTGGTCATCGCACATGATGGTCAGGAGGGAATACTCTGCTCCCATGAAGAAGATAAGCAGAAATACCAGAGCAGCACATCCTATGTAGGAGATGTGCCTGGTGTCCCATAGGGAATTGTGCATGCCTTTGGGAACAGCGGTGCAGATGGAGCCCAGGTCGCTGAGGGCCCGGTTGACCAGGAAGAAGAACATGGGCGTGTGCAGGTGGTGGCCGCAGGTTACGGCGCTGATGATGAGGTCGTTGCCCAGGAGGGCAGCCAGGGAGATCCCCAGGAAGAGGCAGAAGTGCAGGAGCTGCAGCTGCCACGTGTCTGCCAGTGCCAGCAGGAGGAAGTGGCTGATGGAGCTGCCGTTGGACATTTGCTGTGCCTGCACATGGGAACCTCTTCATTGAGAACAGGACAGGGAAGAGTTAGAGGAGTTACATTTAATCAAAATTAAAGCCATTTCCCATACACCCTTCTCCATAACACACAGAGACACCTTTTTGTGTTCAAGAGTTCTGGGGTTTTCTTTTTAAGCTGCCCCCATGTCTCTCATGTATTCCTGGATATCAGAAACCTTTGGCATTTCTGCTGCACTCAGGGAGAACAGAGCAAGTTCTGTGAGGCAAAGTGATGAATGAAGAGTGAGGGGAGATGGCCTGGCATTCTGACCTGTTCTGAGTTTCTCTGGGCTTAAATCTTTCTCAGGTAGAAGGTGATCAACTTCGAAAGCTCCAGGTACTGCTGAGAGCAGATGGATCCACCACAGTCCAGGTCCACATTTGAATCCAAGGACTCCCTTTGCTCATTTCACCAACCCAACAGCACTTTCGATGTCAGAACACATCTGCCTTTCTTCATCAATCCTATAACACAGAGATGCTCTAGGACAGGTTTGCATCCTGGATTGAAGCTCCCAGCTTGGACTGAAATCTCAGGGAGACTCCCAAGTGTCCTTCTGATGGCACTGGATGAAGGGAGATGCAGCTGCTTCCCTGGCTGCACTGCCAGCATTGCCCAGAGCCGGGCACTGGGGACAGCTGTGTCACCCTGAGCCAGCTGTGCCCCCTGCCAGAGCCCCCAGTGCCGGGCAGCTGCTCCCAGCCCTGTGCTCTGCAGAGGGAACTGGGCCCGGGGCTGCAGAGCTGCCCCACGGCTCTGCTGCAGCTCTGCCTGCACAGGAGGGGCTGCACACCTTGGAGCCATGGCCCTGAGGGCAGAGGCTTGGCTGGGGCACAGGAGCAAGGGGGTTTGTGCAGAGGGAGGGGCTGCACTGGAGGGAATCCTGTGGAGATCTCTGAACTCTGCCTGCCACGGTATTTCTGGGTTTGTTTTCTCTCATTGCCTGGTCTTCTCTCTGCTTCCTGGAGATTTTCCTCCTGCAGGTGTTTCCCTGTGCCTGATCTCTCCCTGCCAGCTCTCACAGACCCCAAATCTCTGTGACCTCCCCGTGGTCCTTCAGAACCCTGCCTGTTTGCTGGGCACTGGCTGGGGGCAGGTTCTGGTTGCAGCTTGGAGAAAAGACAGCCCAGTCTGAGCCAAATGGCTCCAGCAAAAGTGATGCTGGTGCTGTCCACGGGCAGAGTGGCTGAAAGCACAATAGGGGTCTCCTGTGAACCTATTGATCACTAAAAGTGACAGTTCAGATGTCTCAGGCACTTGTCAAAATTAATAACACCTTTAATATTTATCCCCCCTCCCTGACATTCTCCAATTGTAGGAAACTGAATACAAAGTCTCAGGGGATTTCCTTCTTTTTATCAAAATCCTTGTCTTGGAAATATTCTATGACTGATAAGAAGCCCTCAGAAAGGTGAGAGCTTCATGAGCATTTAACCTCTCCTGCACCAGAAATACTCAGGGTTGTACTCACAGGGTCTGTAGGCATCGGGATGTTCCAGCTGCAGGAGATCACTCCAGGAGCTGCAGCTGCATTGTCCTGCAGCCAGAGGTTCCTGTGCCAAGGGCTGGCAGTGATTCTGCCCCAGGCACTTCTCAGCCCCTTCCCAGCCCTGACTGATTGAAGCTCTCTGTGCCTCTGCGCTGTGCCCGGGCTGGTTGTAGACAGTGCCCCTGCCCTGCTGGGCTGGGAGAAGAGCTGCTCATCAAGAGGAATGTGCTTTTGAAGCTTTTCTTGGTTGTCAGAAGCTGCTTCTGTGCCAGGAGCCTGGCCCAGCTCAGCAGCACAGACACAGCACAAGGACTTTAATGACCCTCTGGGGCTTTGTGCTGAGGCCCTGTCGGGTTTGATGCGGAAAATAATTTTCTCGGAAGGAAGAGGTCAATCCAGCCAGGGGTCAGGGTTGGATATTGACACTTGGGGTGACCAATTGAGGGTGGACACGCCTCTGAGAACACAGAGGGGTTAAAAGCAGAATTCCCAGGAGAACTTTCTCTCTCTTTGGTTCCGGTCAGGGTGCAGTGCAGACTCTCACCTGCCCAGCCCGTGGCTGGGTGAGGGAGGGGAAGCCATGTGGCCTGGCTGAGGTAAGGCCGAAGGATGGAGGGACTGGAACTGGGCTGTCCCACTGCAGATGAAGGGTGGAGGAAATCTGGGATGTTCGCGTTTTCCCCCAGAATCTCTCTCTCAAGAAAGAAAGGGACAGTGACAGTGCCGACAGTACTCTGGCAGAGAAGGAAGGGGGGGAAGTGTGCTCAGTGTGGGAGCTGGAGCCTGGGCCAAGAGCCATCCAGGGAGTCGGGACTTTTAACCCTTCCTTAAGAAATGAAAGCTTTGTGAAAACATTATTCCTCCTTGGTTTGAAAGAGAGGAAGAGAGACAGCCTGGGACCTGGGATGTTAGGGAAAGAAGACTGGGGGGGAATATGATGGAGTGGCTTTTGGCTGGACTTTTTCTTGTTAGCCATAGACTGAACCAATTTTCTCCTCCAAGAGAGAGACTGTATTTTAGGAGAATGCGTGGTGAGCCAAGAGACCTGCTTCATCAACTACCAGTTCAGGAATGAACAGAGAAAGTTGAGGAGGGTGTGATGGTGCCCTCTGTCTTCAGGAAGATGGAGATCTCTGTTTTCACCCTCGGCCCCAGGGGAGGAAGAAAATGGGGGGGACTGTAGTTGCAAAATGAGACACTGGACTGTTGTTCCTGTTGGTCCTTGGCAAAGCCTCCTTAAAGGAGCCCTATGAGCGGTCTGTCCATGCACGGTGGTGAGAGCACTGTGACATGGAGAGGAGAGTGCCACGCTGGCAGATTCGCTCCAGGCAGTGCCATGTGTGACATGAAAACACAAGAAGTGGCAGCTGTGTTTCCTGGGGGTCTGTGGTGCAAGGGAGAATCCTCTCTCCCCTGATGGACTTAGTATTGATTATATTGAAGGGTGAATTCTTGATTAAGGGTCCAAGTCGTGTCTCACTGTGGTTTGTGTTTGTTGTGGTTTGGTGGTGGGAGGAGGAATGTTTTGAAAGGTTTTCATTTTGAATTTTGTGTATGTTTTTCTTTATTTTTTCTTTTATAGTAGTATAGTAGTAGTAGCTTAATAAAGTTTTTTTTTCCTTTGTTATTAAGCTTGGGCCTGCTCTGCTCTGTTCTTGATCGCATTTTACAGCATTCAATTGAGAGGTTGCATTTTCATGGGGGCGCTGGCATTGTGCCAGTGTCAAACAGTGACATGAGGCTTTGGTTACAGATTATGTGTGAACAATCCAGAATGTCCTGACATCTTAATGAATTTGTATCTTGGGTATTTTGGCCTTGTCCACACAAGCTAGAAAATTAAGGAAAACATGCACAAGGATTGAGAAAACACAGTGCAATTTAGGGCCCATTAAAGAAAATGGTGGTTCAATTGCCTATATGTTTTACCCAGAGATGACCCAAACAATTGCTGCTGAAGAACTTATACCATTAACTTGATTACAAATTTTCAAAGGCAAGTGGAGTTGCTCTTCCTGCTCAAATAATTTAACAGGATTCTTGCTATTAGCAATTAAATTATTATTTGATTCCAGCTTAATATGATTTCAGAGATTTGTTATAGCTCTAAAACTGTAGAATACTGTGTGCTTTGTGGATAAAAAGACCAGAGAACTGTTAACCATTTTAGGGATTTATGTCTATCTTATTGATGTGTCAGGGTAATATGTGAGCTCCTGTGAAATCCTTTTACAAATCATTACAGTTTATCATACTTAATTTGAAAGGTTTCCCTGTCTTTACCAGGTGTTAATTGCAGAGAATCACAGAATCAATTAGGTTGTAAGAGATCTCTGAGAGAATTTCATCAAGCTTTGGACCAAACACCACCTTGTCAAGCACACCAGAGCACTGAGCGTCACGTCCAGCTGGTCCTTGAACACCCTCAGAGAAGGTGGCTCCACCACCTCCCAGGGCAGGGCCTTCCAATGTTTAACAATCCTTTCTGTGAAGAAATTCCTCCTGATGTGCAACTTAACCTCCCTAGCGCAGCTTAAGACCGTGTCCTCTTGTCCTGTCACTGTGAGGAGAGCCCGGTCCCCATCTAAGTACAACCTGTCAGGCTGGTGTAGAGAGTGATGACATTCTCTGTTGCCCTGATTTTTAAAAGTGTGAAGTTTTCCTTTATAGTTCTTCTGAAAGCTTTAAAGCTCCTTTAAAAGTTTTCTATGCCTTCTGATGCTTACATATTTCTACTGGAGTTCTCACACACTGTTCACGTAAATAATGATTGTTTTGCATTCTTCTTTGTGGGAGAATTGGTGGACTGTTGGTTTGACCAGTGTGGTTAGAGAGGTGGTAATTTCATCCTCCAATCCGCTGTCACTTTTAGAATTCTATATATTGCAAAGTCAGAAATTAAATTAGCTCTTTTTCTCTTTTGAACTTACCAAGCTTCTGTGTAGTCATTTCATGTCCAATAGCGACAGTTCCCCCTGGGCCTCCTTTGCTCAAGACTGAGCCCTCCCCAGCTCTCTGTTCTCTCAGCCATTTCTCATCAGACTTGTTCTCTAGACCCTTAATCAACTTCCTTTCTCTTCTCTGGACTTGCTCCAGCACCTCAATGTCCCTCTTTGGATGAGAAGCTGGGTCAGAGGCGGACCTGCTGGAGGGCAGGAAGGCTGCAGAGGGCCCTGGACTGGCTGGATCCGTGGGCTGACGCCACTGGCAAGTGCTGGCTCGTACACTTTGGCCACACTCACCCTCTGCATCGCCCAGCTGTGGAAAGAGTGGCTGGGAAGCTGACTGACAACAGCTGAACCTGAGCCCAGGTGTGCCCAGGTGGACAAAAAGGCCAATAGCACTGGGCCTGTATCAGCAGTAGTGTAGCCATCAGGATCAGGGCAGCGATTGTCCTTCTGTGCTGGGCATTGGTGAAGCCACACCTCGAGGGCTGTGTCCCTTTCTGAGCCCCTCAATAATAATTAAAGTTTCTCTAGCAATTGCTTTATTCATTTTTTGCCTCCCTTCCCTGCCCGGCTGTGACTGGAACTACACCAAAGGGAAAGTGCCTGCAGCCGAGGGAAGGCTGGGCTTGGGTCTCTGGTTCTGTTTGTCCTTGCTGCCGGTGGTGTTGGTTGTTTGCCTTGTACATACTGGTAAAGAACTGACACTCCTTTTCTCACATCTTTGCCTGAAAGCCCCTTAATTTCAAAGTTATAATAATTGGTAGGGAAGGGGGATCTCATTCTCCATTCCAGAGAGGTCTGGCAGACACCTGTCTTTCAAACCAAGACAAGCTGACAATTAACAATTTATTAGCAATTGTTTATTAACAGTTAACAGACAATTATCAATTACTTATCAATCTAATCAACAATTAGTTAATCAACTTAGGTAAGAGGGAGGTGCTCACTGGAACGTGGGAGGGTAGCTGCAGAGGTCTCTGGTGAAGGGTGGGAGACCACCAGCAGCAGAAGGTAGGATGTCACCAGCTCCTGCCGCACGCTCCAGCTGACACAAATGTTGTCACTCAAGTGTTGGTCTTTAGAGCACCTCCTTCTTGGGTCCCTGGCCTTACTCTGTCTCTTCTAATGGTTTATCCAGACTGTCCTTCTCCTGGGCTCTGCCTTCCAAAGTCACCTGCCCCATCTTCTCACCTGGCTGCAGGTTAGGAATCCTAGGAAGAGAGGGACTGGTATTAGCCAGAGGAACATTCCCAGCCCGCCGCTTTTCTGTCTCCTTGCAGGGCACACAGTGTTGCATCCTCTCTCTGTGCAAGCAGCGAGCAGCAGATTTAACAGCTGCACTAGCTGCATGGAGGCTGCAGAGATGCAAGGGCAGGAACATGACCAGTTAAATGCCCGGGGACCAACTACAGCACATGGGGTTCCATGTGGAGAAGCAGGCCTTGCTTGTCCCAAAAGGAAGCAGAGCTGGGGACTGGCTGGTCCCTGGATCTCTTGTTGCAGATTTTGCAACCCTCCACAAGCTTACTGTTTCATACAGTGTCTTTTCCCAGTGCCTCCCTGCCAAGGGGTGAAAGATGATGATGAAAGATGAGGATCTTTCTGTGCTCCTGTGGGTGTTTCTGCTGCCTCCCTGGGGCTCCCCATCCCAGTCAGAGGGACTGAAGGGAGGGTGTTGGGGGGTGAACCAGGCTGGGCTTGGTGATGCCCAGCAACAGGACAAGAGGCAACAGGCAGAACCTGAACAAGACAATTCCACCTGAACCTGAGGAAGAACTCCTTTCCTGTGAGGGTGATAAGTTGTGCAGAGAGGGTGTGGAGTGTCCCTCACTGGAATTATTCCAGAGTCCTCTGGACACAACCCTGTGCCACATAGTCTGGGATGACCCCGCTTCAGCAGGGAAGTGGCACCAGATGACCTAGCGTGGTCCTTCCCACCCTGTCCCACCCTGTGATTCTGTGATACCCATCAGTGGCATGAGTTGGCAAGCGTGGAGATATTTCCCACCTGCACAGCAGGGTGGTCTTAAACTTCCCCAGGCACTCTGGGAAGAACTGCACGTCAAAGGTCTCCTTCTGGCCAGGAGCAATGATGCCACAGTAGGGGTTGATTGAGAACAGGTCATGGACAACATCTGGAAAAACTTCTAGGGAGGTGCTGACACGGTCCTCCTGCTCAGAATACTGCTGCTGCTCAAAATCCAGCTCCTGCACGGAATCCAGCTCCTGCACGGAATCCAGCTCCTGCACAGAATCCTGCTCCTGCACAGAATCCTGCTCGGAATCCTGCTCGGGATCCTGCTCCTGCTCAGAATTCTGCTGCCACTTGGAATCTGGCTCCTGCTGCTGCTCAGAATCCTGCTGCTGCTCAGCAGGCCGCCGCAGCTGCCACACTTCAGGATGTGTCTCCGAAGGATGGTCCTGCTCCGACCAGAAAAGACGCAGCAGCTTTCTGCGATGCTTTACAGTATCATAGGAGAGGAACCGACCTGCAGGGAGGAAGAGGATACCTTCCAAAGACAAAATCCTGTGTTCCCAGCAACTCTGCCTCCTGCTGCAGGTAGGTGGAAGAGAGCTGGGATGCACTTGGAGAATCTCTGGTCAAGTACTTTATTCTAGCAGGAGACAGAGTGTCGGGACCAGGGTCTCTGCCTGAGCACACACTCCTGCGCCAAAGCAGGAAAGTTGGTTTCAGACAGTGACTTTGCGTTTGCCCTGCAGTGGGGAACTGCACACAGACAGTGGCTGCAGGGCAGCTCACTCGTTACACCACTGTTTTTCCCGGTCTCAGACTTCTCAAAGAGATGACCTGGTGTCCCCCTTCCTAGTCCTGACCCGGCACGTGGCTCTCCCCAGAGCCTGGCTCAGCTGCTTTGCAGAGCAGAAGTGGCTCAGCAAGAACAGAAGGGGCTGAAAGGCAGAGGGGGACAAGGAGAAAACTCTCCAGCTGCAGCTGGGAAGGTGCTGATGAAAGTGGATGCGTGGACAAGGATGAAAAAGCAATTCATGTTTTGAACTGAAGTGGCAGGGTCTTCTCCCCGGGCCCTCAGCTACCAAGTGAAATGCTCTTACGCATCAGAGTGGTTGAGTATGGCTTCTTCAGCTTCTTCACTGGTTCACTCCCTGCAGGTTTCTCCCAGGAGTATTCCAGAGCTACCTCGCCTGTGTTTTGCAGTGTGAAACTAAAAAGCAAGAAGGAGGAATAAAAAAATGTCCAAGAAGTATAAAGCAAATAGTACAGTAATATTGTCTGATGGACTCCTGATACCACTTTCTCCTGAGGAGCATCTTCCCCAGGCAACCCAGCCATGCTCAGACTGCTGTCCTGGGTGGCCCAAGAAAAGATTTCAAAGTCTGGAAGTTTAAGAGAAAAGGGCCAACATGGTGCCCAGGACATTGAAGCTAAGGGGTTTATTCTGGACTTTAGGTCTTGGTTTGACTGCAAACTTATTCTGGAGCAGATGAGGACAGGTGACATACAGTGAAAGCAAACCCATGGCTGTTCTCAGCAGAAAGGTATGGCAGCATTGAGCCTCTCCTGAGCACCACCTCCTGCTTGGCTTTGCGCGCACGTAAAAGGGCCTGTGCTGGCTTGGGTGGGGTAGAGTTCTGGGAAGCAGTTCTGGGTCAGCCTTGGGCAAAGGCAGCTCCTGCTCACAGGGCCTCCAGCACTCACGTGGCTGTCCCTGTCTGGAAGGGCAAGGTACTCTTGAACTGAATCATGGTCGTGCTCAGCTTGAACTGGGTGTAGGCAACCACAGCACTGAGGTACACCTCCAACTCCTGGCTGCTCTCCTCCACCACAGTGTGAGCCGGTTCCGGGGCTGTCTCGACCACCTGCAAACAGAGGAGGGAAGAATCACTGAGCAGAGCCCAGAAAGTCAGGCTGAGAAGGGAATCTTCTGGCCTCCAAGATCACTAGAAAGGACCATTCCCTTTTACTGCCCTGGAAAGATGACAAAACTGGGACTGCTTTGCTACAGTACTTGTTTCTGCCCACTGATCCAAGCGGTCACTACCACAGCTGTTAATACACCCAGAGAGACTACAGCTGCATTCCAGTCCCTGTACTTCAATCTTGCAGAGGGCCTGGCTTTTTTCCTCGTTCCTATAAATCCAGCAGGTCTCCAAACTAGGGTTAAGTTCCCCTGCTGGAGCTTTGTGGATGGAGAACCCCAAGAGTGAAGAGTTCTAGAAAGCACCTTTTTCTTCTTGTCTTAGAAGAAAGTGCTCTCCAGGTCTCCTGTCTGGAGCAACTGCTTGGAGCTGGGGATGGGCATTTTGGGATGTGAAAGATCTCACTTGGAAAATCTTCAACTGCAGATATTCTGATAGAAAAGAGGATGGTTTAGAGGCCTTAAAATGGTCCAGAAACTCGGAAAGAACCTCCTCCCAAGATGAGTGTGTTTGGCAATAATGACAATGAAAGTAAGACTCTTTGGAGATGATCCTTCTCCAGACTCCTTCGTAGAGTCATGCAGTGCCTGGGCTACTCCATGATGAGATATCCCACACCAAATACAGAGACCACAACTAAATTCTCATGCAGACAAAACTTGGAGTTCACCAGCACATGCAGGAGAAGTGTACTTCTCTCCACTTCAAAAGAAGAGACAGAGTGCAGCAGACTAAATTCCTTGTTGGTAAAAGGGCACCAATCAGCTGAAGAGATTTCTAACACCGTAAAATGGGATAAAATCGTAAAACATTGCCTTCCATTCTACATGGGCTGCAACACTTGTGTTTGTGGCCCAGACTGAGGCTTTGGGTGTGGCTGAAGGTCTCTTATCAAAAGGCTTCCTCCTCTCCTGTGTGTGTATCCGGTCACTGTGCCTCCACCTCTCCGTTCAAATGCGCTGCTGGTGAACCTCATGGCTGTCCAATGTCCAGAGGAAGCAGGAGCTGCTCAGCCAGCAGTGATGGTGTTCTAGTGGTTCTTTTTGTAAAACCCGGGTTGGCTTTTCTTGCCATTTTGCTTCTTACCCGCTTTATTTTAGGCCGCGTGGCGGCTGCCGGGTTTTTCCTGGTGGTATTCTTCCATATGACAATGCACATTTGGTCATCCCAGTCAGGAACCTTCTTTTGTGGCAGCTCAAAGTTGACCTTGGTCATCTTACATTTCACAAGGTGCCTCATGAAGGTGGCTGGGACATCTGATTTCAAGATCACTGTGATGTCCTTGGCACAACCAGGATGGAGGTGTCCCACCTAGGGAGAATCAGGGAGTCAAGACCAAACTGGAAGCACTGCCAAGGGCAGGACTGACAGCAAAAGGGACTGACGGACGTGGTGAGCAGCTGTGCCAGGAATCTGCACCTCAGAGTGGATTTAGTGAAGTTTGATAGACAAAAGTATGAACAGAAGGTGCCACCTCCCGTAACATGAAACCTTTTCTGCAAGGCTGGCAGCCTTGGCCCAGCCAAGCCAGGGACTGCATCTCCCACGTGGTACTGGAATGGGCTATCCGTGGTATGTGAGCACTCCCTGCCAGCTCCTGGGAACACCAGGGCAGGGCCTGAGCAATGGGGAAAGGCAGAGCAGTCCACGCTCACCTTGGGGGAGAACAGGAATGGGGCATCTGCCTCCCACTCAAAGCGCATGAACTGCTTAAGGCTGCGGTTGGTGACGGCGAAGGTCCTGTAGCAGCGCTTCCCGACAGGACAGTCCCCAAACTCGATGTGATTCACTCTGACAGCTGTTAAGGAGGAGAGCAAGGGATCTCAGCATGCAGGGAGCTCCACCTGCCCCCTGACGTGCACAGACACCTGCATGTTCAATGCTTCCTTGCTCCAAGCCTTTCCCCCTCTGAGAGGGAGCTCCCCAGGCAGTTTCACCACTTCCAGGGACACATCCCTGAGCCAGTGACGTGCAGCACAGCACACACTGCTCTGCATGCATGGCTACCACACCCACAGGCCACCAAGTCCCATGGGAGACAGCCCAGGCCTGGCTGGAGGGAGGACACACATGATCAGATATTTTCCTCTTCCTTGCTCCACCTTGGCAGTCTCTCCTCTCTTACCATCAGTGATGTCTTTCTTCAGACTGCTTTTAACATTCCTTTCCTGTGTGTCATCCTCTAGTCCAAGCAGGGTGAATTCCTCCTTGTGGCCTTCACCCACCAGCTCTATTAGGGTCTCGTTAGAGTAGCTGTCCTTCACTAACACATGAATCTTCCCTTCCAGATGTTGAGCCAGGGTGGGTTTGAAAATTACATCAAACTCAGTTGATTTCCCAGGACTCAGATGGAAGAAAGGCTTCTTTGGGAGCTTGCTCGCTGCACAGCAATGGAAATCAGAGTTAGGTGGTACAGCTGCACAGAGGAAATATTTCCATAGCATACAAGAGGAATAAGAGGTTGAAACCAGCTGCCTTCTAAGCACAGGTTCTACCCCCTGTGGTTCCAGAGTGGTTCCAGACCCTCTTCCTCTGTTCACAAGACGGCCACCTCCAGACACAGCTTAACCTCAGGCTGATGCCCAGCCCTCATTCCATCTGCTTCCAGCCAGCTCCAGCCATATGGAAAGCTGAGCCAAAGAGTGCTTTGGGCTTCTGCTGGCTGGCTGTGTGCTCAAGGGCTGTGTCTGTTCAGGCTGGTACCTTCCCACGTGCAGCAAATACCTCAGAGGGTCCCCTGAGGTTGTGGCAGTCCCCCACAACTCAACCCACCACGTCTAGAAGAACAGAACTTGCTACAGCTTGATAGGAGGAGACCCTGCAAAAAGCCCCCAAGAAAAGCTTGGGGGACAGAGAGCCCAAGGAAAGAAACTGTGCCTAACATCTGGCTGCTGCTCAGAGAACCAAGAGCAGGGCACACGTTTTCCCTCTGTGCACGATTGCACTTCATGGTTAATGGATTTACCTTTTCCAATGAGTTCCTTTTTCACATCTCCAGTGTGGAATACCTTGACTGGGGAGGTCCTGCCTTTCAAGAAGAACATTCCATGCTCATCCTCCAGGAGTAACATGAACTGAGAAAAGAGAAGCCAGAGCACAAGGATACTGTGAGTCCAGGATGGCACAGGGACTGACACTGCAGTGCTGCTGGTCCCACACGGGAGGCCAGCACCTCTCCCACTACAAACAGCACTTAGCACAAAAGTTAAGTCAAACCAGCCAGGGAAAAAAGGGCATCCAGAGGCATCTGGATAGAAGTGACACAGAACCAAACAGGGCAGAAAGTAATGAGCAGAATGTATTTAAACCACCTCTAAGTCTACTTAAAATGTAATAAACTGGGATCAAATACAATCTAATGGAACTGGGAAATCACACATGCCCATGAGAACAAAAGGTGACCGGAGAGACAGGGGAAAATACTCCACCACCTTTCTTGTGTTCAACTTAAAGAAGAAAGACTGGGCAGAAAATTTTCAAGAACTCCCTTCTTGGAGAACAGACGTCAGTCCTTGTTCAAAAAGAATTTCTGACACCTCTTTCCAGGTTTGCCATGTTCTTTGGGACCCTTCCCCTGTGCCACAAGCACTTGTTCCCAAACCAGACCATTCCTCGAGCAGGTCCTCCTCACCTTGACAGGTATGATGCCATCGTTACGGATGACCAGAGGGAGCACCTCTGAATCCCACAGCTGGAGCCTCTTGAAGCGCAGCACGGCGTTTCCCCTCTCGCTGCGAGCACTTGAGCACACGACTGTCAACCGCGGCTCGTGCCCCTTCCCGCTGATGGTGAAGGTCAGGATTTGGGGTTCAATTCCCACAGAGCTGCAGGAGAGGCACAGAAACAATTTCAGCTGGCACTAGCCCACTTCTCACTGGGCAAGCGAAGCAACAAGGGCCACCCACAGTGTTTTCCCTGCCTGGTGCTCCTGTACCCCACAACACAGCCCCCCACCAGCCTCTTCCCAATCCACTCAGGGCCATTCACAAGAGGAATCTGCTCCAAAGAGCCAGAGCCTTCCACAATAACACTTTAAAATAATTTCACTTAATTGAATTATGCAGCACAGCAGGTAAATGAGAAGGCACCAGATGAGATATGGCAAATCCCCTGGCTGCAGTGAGATGAGACTTATGCAACGAGCAAAAGCACAGCATGAAAGCAGTACAAAAGCAAGAAGGCAAATAGAAATGATTGTCACTAGCAGTAAAGATCTTTTCCAAGAACAGTAAAAAAGCAATTGCTCATTAGAAATTAGACTTCTCTTGCTCCAATTCAGCCACTAAAGGGTTGAGGAAGGGCAGGTCAAAGCCCCAGTTCACAGGTCCCAGGGCAGAGGAACTGGGCTCCTCTTTCATACCAGCTCCAAACACTCACATAAAATAGCTTAATGAATGCCAGGGGGGTCACACAGGATCACTTAATTTTACAGAAACAGAGAAAACGTGACTGCTGACTTGCTGGCACAGAAACTGCTTCATCTAAGCCTTTGTCGTTGGAAACCCCCAGCTCAGCTGCAGCACATCTCAGTAACTTGCGGTTGGCCACCTGTACTATTTCCCTGTCTTCACAGTTCCTCACACAGGCTAAACCATCAGCCTCATTCTCCTGCTCTAAGGGCTATTGGCTCCCAGATCATCTCATGCCAAGTACTCTGCCTAAGGCTACTGACAGCATTAGCGCTAACAAGAGGTCTGTGCCTTCCCAGGGGAGAGGCAGCTATCAGTGAGGCCTCCCCCAGTATTTCACAGGGTCAGTTACCCTTTTGGGATGACAAGGGAAGCCTTGAAAGTGCAGTTGTAGTTCTGCTCCTCTGGTGGGGTGAAGGTCACCGTAGCAATGGCATAGGATGAGCCGGCAATGGACATCTTGACTGGATACAACTTGAAAATGTTTTTGATAGGGCTTTTTTCCTTGAGGGAACCCAGAGAGCAGTGTTAGGAGGAAACACCTTTCAACATGACGCAGTTTTATCCATAAATGCATTAATGAGAGCAGTCCCAGACACTGTGTCTTCCTTCCTGCTTCCCTGGGCAGGCTCCCTCCCTCCCAGGGAATGCCGACTTTGTGCTGAAGCACTGTGTGTTTTGAGGGCTGGCAGCTGCCCCAGCCTATCTGGGAGGTGGGCATTGCATGGAAAACCCTGCAAATGACCTAGAACTGGCCTTCAAGGAAAAGGAAAAGCCAGGGAGCCTGAGAAAATGCTCTGCTTGGAGTTCTGGCATGTCAATTCATAACTGAGAAAATGCTCTTCTTTGAGCCCTGGCATGTCAGGTCATAACATCCCCTCTCTGTGTGTGCTTCCCAGAGAGGTTCAGAAGGATTCACTTCTCCCACCGAAGACCCAGAGGTGTGAGCCAAAACCAAGACATGCAGAATTCCACACAACTGCTCCCTGGTTCTGCTGCCCTCCCCTGCACTTTGACCTGCACTGAGCTAGCCTTGTCTGGGCCACAGGATCAATGCACCTGGAGAACAAAACAGGCTCTCAAACGGCCCTTAGAGGGCAACCACCTCCTTGGCCTTCTGTTCCACCTTGGCCTCCTGTTCTTACCTCTCCAGACAGCGGTTTGATGGAGAGGACCACGTCACATGGCAGATGGCGTGCGTTGTAGATACTGAAATGAGCTTCAGCCTCTCGCCCAACCTGAATATTGCTGAAGATGAATCTGTTCTCATCTGTGACGAACAGGCCGGCGCCTTTCACCGACTGCATCTTCTGGACGAGGTCGCTGCTGCTGCAGATCGGGTAGTCCTCAAAGATTGATGTGACGTCCTCAACAAGTGCTGTGGACACACCAGAGGGATGAGCACGGAGAAGCCTCCCTGATGTGTTTATCTGGGCCCTGCTGGCCTCTCAGAAGGCTTGATAAGCCCTTTCTCCCCGGGTGACTGCTAAACCCAGCCTTGGGTGGGGGAGCTGGCTGAGAATGGAGCTCAGTCAAACTCAGCCTTAGAGAGCATTGCTTTCCTTTTATCCTTCCATGCATCCCTCTCAGCTGGGAGGGATGAGTCCACTGGTGGACTCAAAGAGGGCTGGAACCTCTGAGGATTTTAAGGAGGGAACCCAGGCCTAGCATGGCTCTCTGTCCAAGCAGCAAGTTCAGGTGCTGATCAGCAGCAGGTGTGACCAAGGGCACTGTGGGCAGTAGGTACCTGGGAGGCAGGACTTGGCAATCAGGGTAAAGGGAATGCCGAGGGGATTGTCCTTGGGGTCTCTGCCCGTGATGTCAATGTAGAGCTGCTTCTCACACGTCCCCTCCTGCCTGGCAAGGCATTCCACTGAGATTTTCTGCTGGCCCCCGGGACCGATGGAACCGGAGCAGGGGGACACCGTGAACATGCCAACACTGAGGCGACGCTGCAGGAAAAGTTCCAGGAGAGGCTGATGGCTAATGGCTGTGCCTTGAGCACCCCAGCAAGGAATATGTCCTGCCTTGGCCTCCAGCTGGGCCCAAGCACCCAGTCCCAGGGCAGGGAAGGATAACTCCATGGCCCAAAGACAGCCCCAAGCTGAGAGCAACAAGCCAAGAGGAGCTGCAAGCCTGTCCCAAGTGGCAGAGAGAAAGGAGTTTGAGTGTGAAGACTAAAGGTAGTAGCTGTGATCCTCCAGAGGTAACAGAAATAGCAGAGAGCAGAAATAGCTGTGAGAAATGATGGGAGGGAACTGGGAAGAAGAAAAAGCAATGTTGTCTGAGCTCTGTGGACCGGGAGTTCAGTGGGGGATGTTTTTGCTTCTGTGGTGTGCACAGACCTACGCTGCCTCACAGCTAGCAAACACAGGACCTGCTCCCCTCTGTTGACCCCACCGCTCCAGGTCAGAGGCAGAGTACAGGACTGCCAGGGGGACTGAGCAGACACTGGACTCCATCCTGCAGACCATGTCCCACCCTGTGGCGATGAGCCCCCAGCCCGGGCACAGCAGCATCTTCTCACATCCCCTGCAGCAGCACTGCTGGGGAGCAGGAGTCACCCACCTGTGTCGAGGAACTTGATTTCCTTCTCAGTGAGCACTTTGCAGATTCCCCTTGCTGTAAACTGAGAGGAGAAAGCAGAGGTATCTGTCATGCTTGAGCTCCCCTGCCTTCCTCTGAGGCTGAGGCTGGCCTTCCTCCTCAGAGAGGAAAGCCTTCCTCCTGATGGCTCCCAGAGAGCAACCTGCAGCTCCCAGTGCTGGACAGAGCAGCTCTATCACCAGCTTCACACTACATGTGGGGTACCGAGGTGCTTTTTTGCTCCCTCTCCCCAGACCAGGGATGCAGATGGACAATAGCCCAGGTCTCCTGGCTGCCTGCCCCTTTCCAGCTGTGGGGCGCTGCCTCCTCACACAGGAAGGGTGGTGCAAGGCTTCTCCTACCTTTTGCTTTCCAAGGCTGATGCCTCCTCGGGTGCTTGGCGGATGCAGAATTTGAAGTTGAGTGTGCCTTTGTTGTCCAGCACGACCGTCAGGGTCTTCCTGGTGCCCTTGACCATGGCTCCGAAGTTGATGGGTGAGGCAGGCTCAACGCTGCACTTGCTGTACTCGGCTTTCGCCGACACCCTCAACGGGATGTTGCCGACAAGCTCGCTTCCTTCACCGGAGCTGGCATCTCTCACCTGCGTCCACAGGAAGGGAGGTGACCAAAGCAAAGAGGCCAGCCTCCACCCCAGCCCCCAGCCTCCACCCCAGGCCTCCAGTTTACCCCTCCCATTTTAGGCACCTCCTCCAGAGTCCACTTAGGAATTCTCAGCTCCACTTAGGAAGCCTCCCAAATGGTTTTGAAAGACTGTTTGTGTATGTAGGAGAGAGGATTCTCCAGTCAAAGCCCTCCTTCCATTAGACACCTGTGGGAACCCAGGGAATATCCCCCTGTCTGCTCTGGAGTGCTCTGACTCCCAGGAAAACACTGACTTTGACCCTCATTCATGGAGAAAACTTCCAAAGCCTCAAGGTAAACTAGAGACCACAAAAGTGTGAAACAGATTGTAGAGAGTACTTTAGTATGTCACATAGGGGAGAAATTTAGGTTTTAGCATTTTTAGTATGTTATAGATGGGTTCAAGATGAAAGATATAGGGTGTTGCCTTGAGTTCCTTTCTTCTTTCTTCTTCTTCCTCTTTCTTCTTGGCTTTAGGTGGTATCTTGTAATTAGGTAGAAAAATCTGCATTGCGGGTCGTTAGGGGTCAGTTATTGGGTTAGAAAGGGAAAAAATGTCACTTCTCAATTGGGTAGTTTAGTTTTTGATTAGACTTAAAAAAACCTTGCAGCACGAGGTTGTTGGCCATTTTTGTGCTGTTTTCACGCATGCAAGGTCTGGGCACAGACAGTGTGCTGAAGTTTTGGTAAGATAACAATAAAACAAGAACCTGAAGACCAAAGAAGTCCAATGTGTCTCTCATTCCTGACATAGAACTGTTCCAGAAGGGTCTCCCCTGCCAGGGGAGCCCTCAGGGAGTTGACCAACTTGGGGCCCACAAACTCACGGGCACCTATCCTGTTTACGCTCCCAAAACACCATGTGATAATGCAGCCTGGCCCAGGCAGCTCACCTGACAGTACAGGATGGGTTTGTCCTTGAGGAGAATTTCTCTTGTGGGGTGGAAGAGCATCTCAACATCCACGCCAGGCTGGGAGGCAGTCAGCATGCCCGACTTAGGCTCAACAGTGAAGTGGGAGGCCACGTCTCGCATCATGGGACCTGCACCGCCCAGCATGAAACTGGGGAGAAAGGGAAGGGATGGAGATCTCTGCAGCTAAAAGTATTGGTGCCACCAGCACAGCCTGGACTTTGCATAGGACCAGAAAAAAAGAAAAGCTCTGCTCAGGGAATCCTGGATCTTGACAGAGAGTGCAGACAATCATGAGGTTACTGCAAGAAAGCTCAACACTGACAGTTTTCATTCATTTCTTTACAGAGTCTCAGAAAGAGAAAGGAGGTGACCATCAAAGAAAGGCAATGAATCTCAGCATTTCAGTGGCTGAAATTTTGGGGCTCTCCTTTGGGCTCCAGCTGAGCTCTGAAGAACTGTTGGTTTGTGGCTGGATTCTCTGGTGAAATAACTGATATTAGAGAGCCCAGGGTTTGTACTTACCACGAGGTAGCCAGCATGGAAACAGGTTCTAGCCATTGACAGAGGGAGAATTCAGGCCTGGGAATCTGAGGAAATGCTCACTACCAGGCAGCTGGGCTTACCTGTACTCAATGTTGTATGCCCCTTTGTTCTGTAGAGTCAGGACGTGCTTCGCATTATCGAGGACATTAATGGTTCCAAATTCCAAACTTCCACCTGGACCTGCGGAAAACCCACAGAGCGAGGTCAAACACGGTATTTGTGAGCTGCTGCAGAATACACCAGGTCACAAGCTACATGGAGGTCTTGGCACAAAACCCTTTTCAGTAAGTTTCCATTCTTGAAGGTGTTTTCCAGCTACTTGTCTGCCCTTTCTCTTCTCACTCAAAATATCTGCAGGCTTAGTAGCTAAGGAGCTCAGCTCCCATTTCCTCACTTCCAAGCACAAATCCAATTACTTCACATGCTGTGCTGAGCCTATGGGGCTTGCCAGCTGCCTGTTCACGTCACTGCTGTTTCAGAGCCCCCAGATCCAATCTGCTCATGAAGCTGCACACTTCAAAGGTCAGAGGAAAGAGACTTAAGGCTGTCAGTGCCCTGACGATGCTTTATTCCACACAGCTTGCAGGGTATATGCTTTATGCATCCACGCCATCCTTGCATGCTGTCCCATCCCATCCCATCCCATCCCATCCCATCCCATCCCATCCCATCCCATCCCATCCCATCCCATCCCATCCCATCCCATCCCATCCCATCCCATCCCATCCCATCCCATCCCATCCCATCCCAGTGCTTTGGGCACCCAAAGGTAATGCAGTGCACCTGCACTGCTTTGTTTAGGAGGCATCCACTGACCTTCAGGCATGTCAAAGCTCAGAGAAATGTTATAGACCTCTGCGGAGATTTTGATGTTTTCGGCCTGAACAATCCCCAGGATGTTTTCTGGATCTGAAACCTGAGGCAGCAAGGAACAAACACTGCTCAGATTGTTCTTTTGGTAGACAGCTTGTAAGTCCTTGTCTCTGCTGGCTGCTTCCCCTGTGGCCTCCCTGGCTTCACAAGCGTTGGAGGACGCCCGAACTTTGCTAACCTGTTCATCTCATGGGCTGCCCCAGTGGGATTCTGCCACAGTAAAACACCCTATCAGCCCAACTCTGCACTCTTCAGCAGGGAATGCTCTCTTGGAGAGGCACAGAGATGTAAGAACAACCACAAGAAGTGTGAGGTGTCTTAGAGCAGGTGGCATTGACAACCCTCTCCAATTGCTTAGCACCTTCTCTGAAATGCACACCTAAACCATGGGGAACAAAATCCCAGGGGGAGAGTTGTTGCACTGTGGAAGAGCTTCAGACAAAGTCCAATGTAGAGCCCACGCTGCAGTCTGTACAAGCAAACAACAACCTCCAAGCACCCACAGGGACAAGGTTGTGGTACAGGCTCAGGGTGCAGTGTCTGGTTATCTGGGGGGACGTGGATGCACTGCACGTTCTGGCAAACGCTGTGTAGAGGCAGAAGTTGGGGTCACAGCACCCTTGTGTCTGTCAGGTGCAGCTCTTCCTGCCCCTGCCCCCAGCAGCACACAGCCCCTCTCACCTCTAGCTGGAGAGTCTTCTCAATGCTGCCCATCTGCCCGGCCCTGAAATGCACTGTCACTTCAAACTCTGAGCGGGGATCAATGGCGCCGTTATCTTGTGACAAGGAGAAGTTCTCAGCAAGGTCATCCAGCCCACTGAGCTGCCAGGCCACGGGCAGCAGGGTGTCGTTTCTCAGGACCAAGGTCCTGCTGTCAGTGCTGCAGAGACAGGAAGGCACTTGGCATCAGCTGCTGGATGGCCACACCAGCCTGGCCACTGAATGCAACTTGGAGCAGCTCCATCCATGCCCTGGAAACCAGAGTCAAACGTTTTCTCTTTGTCACAAGACTTGGAGTGCTTGTGGGATGACTGACCTGTGCAGAAACTGCTTGTTAAAAGACAGCTCCAGGGGGCTGACCTCCAGCTTCATGCGCACCCCAAGGCAGCACAGGCTGAAGACCACTGGCTCCGGGTTCTTCCCAATGCTGCAGATGAGTTTGTCTTGCAGGAAGCCAGGGGAAGTGGGGTATGCCCAAATGGTCAGCTCCTGGACACAGCCCCACAGGAAGAAACAGAAAGAGCTCTGTGTGAGAGCAGGAGGAGCAGCCCCTGGGCACTTCTGCGTCCCTGCTCTGCCTGCCCCTCTCCTACCTGCTTCTGCTTTGGTTTCAGCGCCATGCTGGGAGGGTCCAAAAGGAACGTCTCTGCTTCCCCAGCATTCTCAAAGGAGAACTGGACCTCTACATCCATGGGGGAGCTGTTGAGGATGGTTATATTCTCCGCGTTGCCAGGACAGTTCTGGGCCTTGTACCTGTCCACAAAAGGGGAAAAGGCTGCAGAGCAGACTGTTGCCTTTGCCACACACCAAGGAGAGCACCGTGTGCACCCGAGGAAGTGATGCTGCAAGACCCTGCTCTAACAAACAAAAGTGAGAAATGGATCCCAGTCAGGGGCATGGCCGTGTGCTCGTCCTTGCCTTACTCTGATGCCTTCCCCAGCCCAGAAGCCCGATGATGCTCAGGCCACTGCAAGAGTTTTTAATACAATGTAAATTCAAAGGTGCCTAGAAAAATAACACTACACCAGGCACATGGGTTCTTTCCCCTTCTTTCTTGGGGGGCCTTCCCTGCAGGGTATAAGGAAAGGCTTTTGAAAAAATAGTTTAGCTAATTTCTTTCATAAAAGTCATGAAACTGCTTTGGATTTTATGGGTTAGCGCAAAGTCTGAGAAAGAAGCATAAAGCATCAATTCCCAAGAGCAATGCAAAAAGATAACAAATGATCCTTCTCTCAGGTGTGGAAATTACTTTGGATTAAAAGGGTTAAAGAGGCAAACAGAAATCCCAGACCATCTATCAGTCTGGCTAAAGATTGTCTGTTTTTTAAAGTATTTTGATTTCATTTACTTGGGTTGTCAAAATAGCCCTTGCCCTCCAGAGCTCCCATGGAAGCCAGAACTTAATACTAAATGTCATTAAAAAGAAGTGACAGTAAAAGTAGAAATACACAATAGCTTAAATGACAAAGTGTTTAGGCAGACTTTACCCAACAGTGAGGAAGCATTGTCATTACAGGGAAATGTAATTCCTGCTGTACGTTACCCCCAACACCCATTGGCAGGTCAATAATAAAATCTTATTAATGATTACAGGTTAATGAAAGGTTTACAAAACCATCTACAGAATAATTGCTCAATCAGGCTACCTGCAGAGCTCAAAGCACTTCACAAACCACCATAAAGTTCATTTCCTAAAGGGTGAAGCTGAAATGTGGAGGGGGACAGAAGTTGCCCCCGAGTCACCTTTGGACCGGCAGCAGCAAGGGGGCCACCAAGGCACCCACTGGGCAGGCAGAGCAGCTCCTCCAAGGCTCATTTGCCTCTTTTCTGCTCAAGTTCACACATCTGTGGTCCCTCAAACCCATGTGTCTCCCAGGACTCTGCCGGGGACTGCCCTGGGCTGTGCCACCAGGACAGCTTGTCTCCCCAGGCGTGTCACAAAAGTACAGGGCCCAGCAGGGAGCACGTACCACTCTCTTGATTTCCCACACATCAGCGGCCCAAAGTGGAATCGCTCTGTGCTTTCAACATACTCCTTGAAGATTATTTCATCTTCCTTCATGGTTTTCCTCCACTGTGGAAACACCACCCTGGGCAGAGAAGGCGGGGAAGGAAGAGCTGTGAGATGCTCCGAGTAGGAAATGTCGTCAGAACGCCAAAACCCCTCCTGGAGGCTGAGGCACCATCTGCCTTGCCAGCTCCAGCACAGGAGGAGGTGCTGGGTGACCTCAGGCAGCACGATCTGCCCAGGCAGAAGCCCCAGGGGTCAGCCCTGGCTGTGGTTCAGGGGCAGCAGTGGTGTGGGGGCTGCCAGGGGCCAGCCTTACCGTGGGTCCTGGCTGATGCTGGGGTACAGGCCGGTGCCACAGCAGGGCAGCTCGTACGGGCGCTTTGTCTGCACGAGCTCAAACCTCAGCGTCTGCTCAAACTTCCCTGGCTTTTTGGTGGAGAAGTGAACCTTCAGTTCCACCTCACCGTGGGCAGGCACTACCCACCGGTACCGTTTCAGCCTGGCAATTAAAGAGGAGGCTTCAGACATTGCTGAGAAGCAAACAAAACGAGGAGGGTGCACTCGCCATCCCGTGGAGGCACTGGCACAGGGTCGCCGTGGAGCTGGGGTCGATGGACCTTGTTTGGCAAGAGGACCAAGAAGCAGAGGCATCACCTCCTCCTGTGTGGCTCACCTGAGGAATTCTGTGGGCATTGAGGCACTTTCCATCGTGCTTTTGCTGCTTGTTGGGAGGGAATCCTGGGGACTTTCTGTTCTCTGTGTGGACACCTGGCTCTCCTTTGCAGAGCTGTCTCTGCTGGCCGCTTCACCCATCTTTGGTTGGCCCTCGGCAGAACCGCCCCTCATATCTGGGGCCTCGGCCTAAGGGGAGAGAGAAAAGGGAGAGAGAGGTGAGCCCTGAGGCATCCCCATCCTGGAGAGCAAAATGGGGCTTTCTTCACCAGCAGAAGAGAGAATAAATAAATAAGTCCACCTGCCCATGGACTTGGTCTTCCTTATTGGTGTTTGTTTTGCCTAGGACTGTTGGAATCCTAGATACCGAGAATTTTAAACTTTCTGTGCTAGAAGGCACAGACTTACAAAAGAGCACTGCATTTGACCTGAGGCTGTAGAGAAGACTTCCAGAATTAATTAATAACACCGAAATTATGAGTGTGTAGTTAGTTAGAAGTGTGTAATATCACAAAGTAAAAAACTTAGGGTTTAAGGTTTGAGAACATAGAAATAAATATGAAGCAAGATAAAAGCTTTAAAGCAAAAGCAAATTCTTCACCTTCTTTTTCCTTCTTCTTCATAAAGTTAAGTAATGTAATTAGAAAAAAAGTCCACATTACAGGCTTTGAAAAATCAGTTATTAAGTTAAAATATAATAACCTAAGTATCATTTCTTAGTTAAATAATTTAATTTAAAAAATCCTCATAACAAAAAATAGTTAAACATTTTATACCTTACCAATAAAAAAACTACAAAACTCACAGCCATTAAACTATTTTGCTAATAAAAACTAATAATACCTAAAAATAATAAACACCTAAATACAAACATAAAATACCATCTCAAATACCTTCAATCCCAACTTCAAGAAAAAAGAAACAACACCAAAAACCCAACAAAAAAAACAAAAAACCAAAAAAACCCCCAAAACAAACGAAAAAAAACCCCACCTAGGACAACCCTTCTCACTCAGGACCCTTTCCTCAAAGGAGGTTGATGGTTTAGGTGATTTTTTACCTCTTGCGGTGCCAGGAGGGTGAAGGGCTCCACACGCCCTGCAGGGCCCAGCCGCTCCTCTGGGTACTCCACTATGGAGAGCACAGCAGCAGGGGGAAGGGGAGGCCCGTCGGGATGCAGCCCCAGATGTTCCAGCATCTAAAACAGAAGAGGAAATCCTGCTTGTACTTGTGTCACCTTGATCCTCACAACTCCTTTAAAGGCACTGAGCTTTAGGCAGTGGGGTTTTTGATTTATATGAATAGAAGTGCTTTGTTGTGCCCGCTGGGGTGAGCGGGCTCCAGAGCAGAGGCAACAGCTACAAGCAGGACCAGGAGAGAAACCTCTATGGGCATTGTCAGTTTAGTCAGAGAGAAAAAGAGAGGTTTCTGCCAGGCTAGAGCCTGGGAAAGAGTTGCAAAGGAATGTAAATAATCCTCTGTCTCTCTTGTTGTTCACATTGTTTATAGATATGGTCTGCCACTGTGCATCATTCACTGCACACCAATGGTGTGAGATTTTTTACTTTAAGACCACTGAAATTAGTCTGCATGATGCTCTCCATAAAAAGAGTGATGTATTTGAAATGAATCAGTTGAGTTGTGCTGTTAGAGTTCACATCCTCTAACTCCAGCCTTCTGGAGTTCTCTCATTCTCGTCCTGCCTCAACAGCGACAACCCTCTCCGGAGTGCCTCAGCTGATGAAAACAATGACCATGAGCTGCCCTGTCCTGTTCATAACGATTTCCAGGCTGGGAAACTCTGAACAGACAGGACACTTGTACACAGAGCACTGCCACTT
Organism: Taeniopygia guttata; assembly: GCF_048771995.1. NCBI lineage: Eukaryota > Metazoa > Chordata > Aves > Passeriformes > Estrildidae > Taeniopygia > Taeniopygia guttata. The sequence goes on from NC_133062.1 coordinate 2,239,426, forward strand.
CCTGCCCATCTGAGGGATGGTGATAACCTCCCCATCCACACAGATGTCATTGTGGAACATCATCAGGGGCCTGGACAAGGCTCTGTGCCATTATCACCTGTGGGGACACAATGCTCCAGGGCCCACGACCACGGCAAGCTCAAGATCTGAGCCTTGCAGGGTTTTACCTGGTCCTCCCTCGGGATCTCCCCCATCATGGCCCTCGGATCTGTGACCTGCATGTCCAGGCACAGCGCCCCGTCACGGCAGTCTCTGACTGCCCCTTCTGCAATTTCACTTTGCGCCTCCAGCTGAAAGGACTGACGACTCCTTGGGCCTTCTTCAGGCTTCTTCTCCACCTTCTCCTGGGGCTTATTGGTCTTCTGAGCAATGCGCAGGTGGCACAGGTCAGCCCGAGAGACAGGATTGCCAGTTGCTTTCACCATGGGCTCAGAATAGCTCGTGACAACCTTGTGATATCCTGCAGTGCAAAACCAGGGGGAAAAGTCAGCCTCCTGCCCACCTGTGATCCTCATCCTCCCCACATCTCCTCAGACCCTGGGAAAGGAGACTTGGTGAAAGCAACAGGAGCTTCTTCTTTTGTTGCTAGGAAGGTGCAAATATAAAAGAGCCAGTGATATTAGACCTGGCTGAAGAACTCATCCAATCCTAGTCTTTATGGCTAAGGGACACAAGGGAATATCCTGATTATTCCCCCAGTCTGGCAGGCAGATAGGGGCTTGCTTTGGCTACACTCAGGGTTGGGATACCACAGCCCTTCACCCAAGACTTTCTCCACCAAGCTGGAGAACAGGCAGTTGCTAAAAGCATGGGCTTGCCCTGGAGAGCAAGGTGAGAGTTCAGGGTGTACGGAATGGACTCCCAGCTGGGACCACAGTCAAAACAGACACTGCCAAACCCTCACTGTTTTTCTGACCTGGTGCTGCCTTGCCCTTGTCCTCAGCCTCAGCCTCAGCCCTGACCTTGGCCTTTGCCATGGTCTTGAGTTCTGCCTGCTGAGCCTTCAGCCTCTTCTGTGCTTCATAGTCCTCCAGCACCTTTGGGAGCAGCGTCCCACCCACGGCGCGTGGAGGCATTAAAAAGCTCTTTTGGTTCTCAGAGCCCAGTGCCATCCGCAGGATCTGTGTGTGTAGGGAAGAGAAACCATAGCAAGAGTCCTTTTCTTGCCTTTTATCCCACATACTCAACAAACCCGATTTCTGTCTCCTCCCTTCCTCCCAACAACACAAACTATTTAATTCCTCCCACAGCATGTCAGCAGAGCTGGCCTTGCCCTGGGGATTGCCTCCATCTCCTGGCACAAGCCCGGCAATGCTGGAGTGCTGAGAAGCTTGGGCAGCACGTACATGGGGACCAGACCTGCCTTCTCACCTTCTCCTCCTCAAGGTACTGCTTGTCAAAATCCAAGGAGTAAAACTCAATGGGGAAGCTGCATGGGTTCTTTACCACCGCGGTGGCCTCCACCCCATCGCTGTCCACCAGCACCCATCCCATATTTAGTGCTGGGGGGCTGAACTCCAGCCGTGGCTCCAGACCTCGTCCTGAGAGGTGCAGCTTTAAGTGATTGCTGCTCCCACACATGTTAAGCTTCAGTTCATTCTTGTAAGACCTCTGAAAAGAGAAAAGTGCAGAAAACTCATCCATGAAGTCCCGAGTGACAGGACCCCAAATACAACAACGCTTGCCCCAAGGTCAGGGTGTTATCAGTTCCTCCAAGGTGAACAGAAACCAGGTATTTACTTCTGCTGGGGACTACAGCACCTGTGTCCTGGGTCTAGTAACTGGCATGAATCTTGGTGTGCACTGAAACTGGGTATTTGGGTATCAGATGGATGTACAAAGATTGTCAGGCATTTTCATCTGGTCATGCAGGAGTGCAATGCTCATGGGAAGGGCCCTTGGGGTTACAGTGTCCAGGCACTGTCCTGGCACTACTGCATCAGGCAAACACCAACTCCAGGAGAGGGGCAAATCAGCTCTCGCTGGCCAGAAATAAGGGTCATCTTCCCTGCTTAGTGTTTGGCTCCGGTCCAAGCCAGACACAAGATGGTTACATCTCTCCAGCAATTAAAAGATCCCTGGGAATGTTGGTGAGCACAGAAGCACTTGTGTCCATGCTGGTACACACTGCCAGTTTCCGAGACCCAGCGGCCACAGGCAAACTACTTTTGGGAATGCTCCATCCTTTAAGTTGAATCCCCAGCTGCACGGCAATGTGCAGGCAGGCCAGAGCCCCAGGGACTGCTGGCAGCACAGGTGACTGTCCTGCCGTGCCTAGGAAGGTGTCTGGTGGCTGATTTGTCTGTCAGTCCTGCAGCAGGATGAGCCCAGCCTGGCCATTCCAGGATTATCCCCTGCGAGTGTCTGTGACGCCGAGTGTCGCAGGTGCAAATACAGCCAGGCAAGGGGCAGGCTGAGGGGAGTTGGGCACATCCCCGCCATGTGCTGAGAGGCAGCCCTGGTGCTCTCTGTGCAAGCTCCCTGTGGGCATTTCAAAGCACATCTCACGGGAGGGCTCTCTGGGGTGAACTGAGCCACGCTGAGTATGTGTGGCAGCACATTTCTCCTTGTGCTGCCACAAGAATGGGCTTTGCAGAAAGCTCCCTGTGAAGGCAGAGCTCATACCACACTCTCTGCACCAGGCCCTCATTTCCAGATAGCCCTGACAGGCCTCCCGGGCTGACACCTGCCAGTCTCACCTCCTCCTTGGGTGTAAACCAGATTTGTAAGTTCTGCCACCGTTGTGGATCAAGGGTTCCTTGGGAGGGCATCACTTCAAAGGGACAGGGCTCATCCTCTGGCGCCCGCTGCTTCTGGCGTAGGGCTGGTGTCACGTATTTGTGCTGATCCTTCTGGGCACAGAAACCAACCGTGTGAGGTCTCCTTGGTCTGCGAGGACAGAGCCTCACTTCCTGAGTGCTCTGAGACACTGATGCAGTGCTAAGAGCACCCACAGCCAAACCAAGAGCGGCCCCCATAGCTAGAGCTGGAGGGAAAACCTGTAGACAGGGCAGGCAGATAGGGAACTACTGTCCTCAGAGGAGGAGGAATGGGTGAAGATGGCAGAAAAGCAAAGCATCCGCTAATGGAACAGGCTCAGGCAAACCAGCCTTGATCCAGACCCTCAGAAGCTTCCTCCAGCATGCTGTAGACCCAAATGCTCAGGCAGCCACAGGAGCAGAAAGGGCAAGAGACACAAAGAAACCCAGCCAAGAAGTTACGTGTTCAATGTTGCCTGTGCTTTACCTTCAGAACAGGCTTGATGGACCATTTGCAGGGGGCTTGGAACCGGTTGTAGAGCCGGATGGTCTCAACCTGGCACTGCCCAACAAGGATGTCAGAGAACTGCAGCATGTTCTTGGAGAGTTCAAGTGACGGTGCCAGCACAGTGGCACAGAGGCGGATGTGAGACGTGGGGCCATTTGTCACCTGGACAAGGACAGAGAATTCAGCAGAGGGTGCAGGTGACATCTGCTGCTGTGCCCAGCCTGCTGCCTGCCCCAAGAGCTCTGGTACCTCTATGGGCAGCAGCACATCCACGTCACGCGGTGGCTGGTGGGCACTTTCAAAGTGCACTTCAAACGCCACGCTGTGGCTGGGGGGCAGGCTCTTTATCAGGCCTAGGTCCACGCTGAAACCTGGAACAGATGAACACAAAGCAGCTGAGATACCCGAGGAACACGAAATGTGCCATAAGCACATTAAAGCCTTACAGGTGTTCTGGCTGAGAGGGCTGGGGAAAGCCCCACGCTGTTCTGTGACCTGGATAAAAACTTGGAGTGCACCTGAACAGCCCTCAGACACAGTGAGGCACTGTGATGGAAGTGCAGCCTTGCCTCGAGGCCTCTTTTGGAAGCCTCTTTTGATCCACCAGAGGATCCCACTGGCTGTTTCTTCAATAGAGGATAAATACAGGTGCTCTGACAGTGTGAACTCCAAACAAAGCATTCCCAATACACAGCAGACCCCACTGGTTGCCAAAACAAGCCCACAGAGTGCCCAAAGAAACTCGATGCTTGTGGGAGCCAAGGGCAGAGGATGCTGAGAGGTGACCAGGGTGATGAGCCCACCTGGCCTCTGCACTGAAGCGTTAGGGCAGTCACAGGCAGGCCAGGAGAGGTCCCTGGGCATGGATGGCCAGGAGAATTCTGCCTCTAAAGCTCCCAGCAGGGGCACTGAGAAGAAAACAGCTCAAAAGCTCCCCAAGTTCAGTGGCTTAAGCTAATCTGAGACACCTCCTTCAAGGCCACAGGAAGTGTCTCCAGCACTGCTTACCTGTATCCTGCAGGGCAGACAGATCAGCCTGGAAGGACACTGGGATCTGCCCTGCATTGGTGATCTCCAGAGTGCTTCTCTCAGTGAAACCCTTAAGGACAGGGCCCATGTCCAGGATATACTCAGGCAGCTTAACTCTGCAAGGAGGATTAAGGACAGTCCTTAAACCACAGCCTGGTCGCATGTCCAAGAGGACAGCCATAAATAAAGTGGCTATTTCTTTATTCACCACTGTAAAAACTCAGCTCAAGCCCATTAAACCCGTGGCCTGACCACCTGGCAAAGAGTTAGGGAAGTCAGGAGGAGTCCTGACAAGTCCTAGGTTGTATTGGCTACTAACAGTACCTGCAAATAAAATTATTTAAAATGGACACTGCCCACAGCTCCTCTGCCATGAAAAGCCAGTACAGGTGAGTCCACTGGTCCTCCACTGGTCTCAGTGGAACTGCCCAGCCTGGGGTACAGCCTGAGGCTGAAATTGTTTGGGGCCTAGAATGTGATTTGCCTGCACAGGAAATCTTCATTGCTCTGCAACCAGACCACATGATCTGCTCTGCAGAGCATCTGCTTCCTGCATTGAAACCTCTGCTGCTTGTGCTGCATCATGATGGTCACAGGGACCCACCAAGTTTCCTAGACAAGCCCTGCCACCCCACCAGGATTCAAGCCATCTGATTTGGGGTTTTAAAGGGTTTGCTGACATGTGCGGTTCCCTTCTCCTTTTGTTTAGTGTTGCAGCATTTTTGAGAGAAAGAGGACATGAGTTATGAAATTTGAGCTACTCCAGTCTAGGCCTCAGATTTGGGCCTTGTGAGGCCTTCAAGCCTCTGACGCAGTTAAAAATTCAGAGCTTGTGGCGCAGATAGAAATAGTCTTAAGGTGTGATGGGGACCACTGGGTTGTCTGGGTGTGAATTAGTATAGGTTTCATAGTGTAAGGTGTAGGCCGTTTTAAGGAAAAGATAAACAATATTAGTTTGCCAATCAGAGTGTCTTTGTTTCTGTAAACTATGTGGAAGCTTATATAAACTACCATCTTATCTCGAATAAAGGGAGAACGTTTGATTAACCACATTGGTTCAGATCTGCGTTTGTCTTGTCCAGCTTTCCGTTTTCCTGAGATTCCCTGGCTTTTGTTTAGTGTGCTGTTAGTTGGAACCATGACGTCAGCTGCGAGCTGTCTCTTTCAGAGCTAGTCAGCAGGGACAGAATTTATCCTGCCTGGAAGGGCTTGAAGGTCTGCACTGGGTCCCCTCAGCTCTAGGGACAGAACCCCACACCTGTGGGGAGCTGAGCAGTCCAAAGCTCAGCGTGGTGCTGGGGAAGGGAGGACACCCCACTGCTCACGTGTGGCGTGTCACAGCCACCGGGACCAGACCCCTTCTGAAGTCCAGGCTGTTCCCAGCTCTGCAGGCCCAAGGAGCTCTCAGGAGAAGGGGACATGGCTGGGTGTTCCCCATGGGGCACCTGGGGATGGGGATGGGAGTCCCTACTCACTTGACAAGACTCTGGCGTAGCTGCTTGGTAGGAAACCTGCTCTTTGGGAGATGGTATGTGAGCCTTTTCAGCCGCTCCAGAGCAGCCTTCTTTATCAGCATCCTCATCGTGTTTATCTGCAGCTGAGTGTTTGGCTGGGGAAAGGGAAAAAGTGCCTGGTTAGCAAAGCTCCTTCCCAAGGCCCAGCTTGCACCTGAGAAAGGATCCCACCCTGCTCTTGTTGGGAGGGGGTGTGGGGTCCTCCTGTCCGGCTGCTCAGTGTCTGTGACACCCCCTGCTCTCTTAGCCAGGACCTCATTTCCAGGTAAGTAACTCCAGCATCTTTGCCTACCCAGATTCTTAGCAAAGCTGCTCTGGCCAGGCAGACAGACCAGCCAGGAACCTTCCAGAGCTCCAGACACTTGCCTGCTCCCAGCCAGTACCAAGGCAGCTTGGACAAAAACTGTCTTGAAAGGGAACCAGGACCAAGCTGGTGCCTCTTGGAGATGAGCACCACCAGCACAGCCCCAGGGCACAATCAGGCAGCCGCTGTTAAGGTCTGTAACTCTGGCAGGGCTTGGGTTGGGACCAACAAACTCCCCAGCAATGACCTGCATCTCCTTCAAAGCACCATCAACTCCATCCCTGGAGCATGGCCTTCAGGACCTCTCCCTGAGGTAGCCGGGAAGTTGATGCAGCCCCAGAAGAGACCATGACCAGAGTGGCAGCCCTAGGGGCAATGCTGAGGTGGCACAAGGTTGTAGGTGGGCAGGGAGGTCCCAGGTGCCATCAGGGCACTGGGGAGCTGCTGTGGGCTGCAAGGGGCTCAGGTGACACGGAGAAGGTGGCATGTGCCAAACGGGGCTGCAGCTGTTCTTACTACCATGTCAGAGCCAAGCAAACGGGGCTTCAGGTCCTGAGTCTTCGCATCCCGAGTCTCCGAGGTCTGAGTCTTTGGAGTCTGAGTTTTCAGAGTCTGAGACTTCAGGCTCTGAGTCTTCTGAACAACTTTTGATTTATTCCTCTGACTGTACTGTTGCAGGGGTTTTACAGTCTCTTTCAGTAGCTTCTCATGTTTTTCATTTTCTGAAGGAAGAAAACGTCCGCAAAGAGAAGTGTGAGCAAAGTGCCAGTCCCATTTCAGCTGGGAAGTCCCTGCCTCCCAACACTGGTTTCTTCCAGAAAGAAATCCCTCAAGCCCACTATGGGAAGTGAATGCTGCTGCTCCTCGCTGAATCCTCACGTTCTCTCCCTCCCCACCGAGGAGCATCTCATCCTCGGCAATGTCACACAAATCCAACCCTGCCAGAAGCCCTGCCAGCCTCTCCTACAGCTTTCCCAAGCCCTTCACTCTCGCCACCATCCTTCAGGACCCTGCCAGATGTGCTGGCAAGATCTGCAGGATGGCTCCTGGGACAAAGCCCACATGGCATCCTCTGCTCAAGACTCATGAAGCAACCAGGGGGGCTTGAGTTGGCCTGGGAGTCCTGCAGGCCTCCAGGCTCGGTGGGGATTGGCATGAGCTGCCCCATGGGCTTACGGTGGGGAACAAAACCAGAGCGGCCCTTCCTGGGGGCAGACAGGCCGTGCCCACCTGTGGTGTTCCAGGGCAGGTTCACGCTGATCAAGGGACAGCACGCTTCTCCTTTCAGGAGGATATTTTTTGGGTCCAGGTCATCCACTTTAAGCTGGTAAATCCTGGTGAAAGCTCCTGGTATTCCCGGCATGTAAGAGAATTCCAGCTCTTGCTTCTTGCCAGGTGCAATGGAGCCCTGCAGGGACAGGAGAAGAGGGAGGGAATGTATCAGAGTGTTTGATGGGGGATCAGGGGACAGACAGGCTGAGGAGACAGACTCTCATCTGGAATAAACCATCGGACCACACCACCTTCGTGATAAATATATTACAGTGTTGGCTTTCACAACTCTTAAATACAATGTGGTTTATAATGTTGACTTCTGTAAAAGAAGTTTTGCTAAAGTTTAGAGTTCTTTTAATGCAAATGTTGTGTTGTGATACTAATGTTGGTGAAGAGTTGTAATATTAACATTTAACATTTATATAATGTTAAATTATAGCATTAATATTACACTTATATATTAATTTATAAGATATAAAAAGTATATAACATACACATATAAATATATTAATTTATAACATATATATAATATTAAATTTAACATTTAATAGTGAAGCAATGGAAACCTGTTGAATATGTTGAAAAGTAACAAATGACCACCACTAGGACAACTGCACATGCTCCAAAAAGGTGGTACGGAGGAGGAACTATGTTAAAATTTTTGAATATATCTAACCATTTGTAAATATGTATTAGGCTGATGCAATACCCAGGGGAGATAAGGGGTGTTGCTGGGTTGACTGGTGTGCCTGTGGCTGCAGCTAAGCACCCAGCACTGTTACTTCTGCTTTATTGACTTTGTCCCCAATTGTCTCTTAATAACTTTTTTTTAATTTTAACTGAGGAGTGGCCTTTGTTTCTCACACCTTCTACCTTCCCTGTACCCAAAAGGGCACCGTGTGTCCTCCCCGGGGCTCACAAGGCTGCAGCCCCAGCACAGCCTGATGCGAGCACAGCCCTGATGCTAACAGGCTTTGCCCTCTGCCAGCAAGAGCCTGCCTCAACAAAAACAACTTCTTCTGCTGCCGCTGGGGAAGGGAAGCCCCTGCTCTCAGCAGGGCCAGCAGCTCCTCTCGTCCCTTGGAGGATTCAGCATGCAGAAATGGGAAAGCAAATTGCTTCCCACGTCAAGGAGGGACAAAGGCAGGAGTGCTGCTTCGGCTCAAAGACATCCAGGCAGGACTGAGAGGCTTGGGCAGTGGTGGGATGCTGCTAATCTTTCTCCCTGCTCTTCCAGCCCCGCTCCCTGGCCCCCTCACTGCCCCACAAAGCTGATGCACAGCAGCAGGGCTGGAGAAGGCAGGGAGCAGCAAGCCTAGTAAGGGACATGGAAGTGGTGCTTAGCTGGCAGTGGGGAGGCAGGGCCAAGGACAATGTCCTGTGTGATCACGCCCTGGGTAAGGTGACACTCAGAAACGCTCCAGTGCCAGCACAGCCTGAGATCTCAGCTGTCAGGGTCCCCAGAGTGACTGTGAGGAACCAATTAGATTTTTAGTCATGCCTCAGCATAGGCTATAAATCCATTTTCTGACATGGGGTGAAAAACTACAATATGGGCTGTCCACGTGCTGGGAGCCCTAACTCATCCCACGCGTAAAGGAGGTTGGTGGCAGACAATGCAGGCAGGCTCCGTGTCTGGGGGCTGCCAGCGACCTCCCCCTCGGAGGAGGGCAGACCCCAAAGCCCAAGAAAACTTTGCCCGCCTGACCAAGTCTTCCTGAAAGGGCTGAGTTATGGGAGTGTGAAAAACATGTTCACTCTCCTGTGAAAATGTAAAAAGTTTAATAAAGGACAATAGGAGACAAAGACCACAGCAAAGGTTGTTAGGGCCGGGCGCATCTTGGCACTCAGCCAGGAGCACGCTGTTACCTTCGGGACACCCCTTAAATACCTTTTCCATTACACCAGGCTGTTGCATATTCATAGTCCTTATGTATTTCCATAAACTAGTTTACACATTCCAGGAACCATTCTACATGGCCCCTCCTTGGTTCTGCCTTTTTAGGGCGTGTGTGTTTCTTAGCTGGGTTTTGGCTCCTTCTCTTTATCGCTTCCAGTTTGGGCCTTGGTCCTCACTGCCTGCAGACAGTGAGTGCTGATGGTTGGCAGATCTGTACAGGTGTCCTCATCCTGTGTTCACTGGGTGTTATCCCATCCAAGCAGGCATTTTAACACAAGCATGGCTATTTCACTGCCATGTCTAAGCTTAACCAGCAGCAGAAATACAAACTGTATCTTTATAACAAAGTTATTTTAACACCACACATATAAAATCCACATTTTATATGTGGATTCACATTCTCTGAACAGAGAGAGGCATGAGTCTCTCTCCCAGGATTTTTCCTGGGAAGTTGTGAGACGCAGTGAGAAAGCTCAAAGAAAACAATTCTTCTCTCTGTTCGCTGCTCCTGTTGTTTGCACATGTGGAATGTGTTATGGAGATTGTTTACTGAGGAGGGATTTGTTAATTAGACACCGGTGATGGCTGTTTGGATTGATTGGCCAATTGGGTCAAAGCTGGACTATCTGCAGACAGTCACAGGTTTTTCTTCAGTAGTTTTTAGTATGATATAGTTCTAGTACAATATATTATAAGATGATATAATAAAGCAATTATTCAGCCTTCTACAACATAGACTCAGAGCATTTCCTGCACAGGGGAGTCACATTGCTTTGATATTAATATTTGCGAAAAGCCAATGTTATAATATGTATCAATGACAGGAGGAATCTTAGCATATAAAAGCACTGCCAGTTTTCCCCTGCCATTTTTGGGGTTTTTGTTGGGCTGGGAGCACCTGGAGGGCCTGGCTCCCTACAGAGCCATTTCTTCCCTGTCTGTCTACCCTGCTGTCGCCGCTTCCCCTCTCGCCAGGGCAAGCTGGTGCTCTGCTGTCTCCATGAAAAACATGAACATTGATCTTATATGTGTCGTGTTAAAGTAACTTAGTTATAAAGATATCGTTTTTATTTCTGTTGTTAATTAAGCTGAGTGAAATAGCTGATATAATGTGCTTGGGTTAAAGTGCCTGCTGGCATGGGATGGCATCCAGTGAACATATGAAGAAGACACTGTATAGCTCTGCCAACCATCAGCACTCACCGTCTGAAGGCAGCCTGGGCTGGGGCCAAAACTGAAGATGATGACAAAAAAGGACTAAAACCGCAGCCAAGGAATAGGCACGCTCCAAAAAGGGCAGATCCAAGGAGGAGCCATGCTAAGCAATTCTTAGAACATGTAAACTAGTTTAGGGAAAAAGTTTACTATGCAAAAGAGTCTATGAATATGCAACAGGCTGATGTAATGGAAAAGGCACTTAAGGGGTATCCCCGAAGGTGACAGTGTGCTCCTGGCTGAGTGCCAAGATGCACCCGGCTGTTATAACCTTTGCTCTGTGGTCTTTGTCTCCTATTGTCCTTTATTAAACTTTTTACAAGTTCACAGGAGAGGGAACGTGTTTTTCACCATGCAGCTGGCAGCACACTTGCTCCACCTCCCCAGCAGGACGCCGACGGAGCGTCCCAGGGTTCCAGCAGTAATGCTCTGTCCCTGTCCTCTGTTACTTTCTCCGTTTCTCATTTTCTCTCTCTGCTCTCTTTTCCATCCCCTTCTGGTCGGGACCATACCCTTTGTTTATCAACAAACAGTTTTCAGATACAGTACTTCCTGCATTTGTGCCTTATTTTCATCCGAGAAATCTACCAAAAAGAATTCTCCTCTGCTCCCCTGACAGCAGGACAGGACAGTGACCAACACATTCATGCCTCCTGCTGGTTTCTGCCTCTGACAGCAGAGCCACCCACCAGCCAAGGCCGTGGGGACTCTATCAGGAGCGCCCTTGTTTGACCTTCTCTACCCCTATCAGAAATTGCTTACAGCTCTCTCTCTCATGGCTGGGTTTGGGTTTTCCCCTCTGACTTTTTTCCCGCTTTCTCCCCCTCCTTTTTCCCTTCAACGCTCTCCTGGGCCACCTGGCACAGGGCTGGGGTCCGTCACTTGTGCTACTTACAGTGGTGGGATTGACCAGGAACACACCAGGCAGACGCTGGTCATGAGCGTTAGGCTTCAGCACCCAGGTGAACTCAGTCCTGCCAGTGTTCTCCAGGGTGACCGTGCTGTGACCAATTTCATTAAATATCTGGAGAGAAGGCACAGGAGCGGGAAGTTACAGACCCAGGCCTGCTGCTGGGAATCTCCTTCCTCTCTCCTGGGCTTGGAAGCAGACACATCGTGGGAGCAGGGACCAGGCAGGAGATAAGGGCACTTGGGAACCTGGGGAACCCCCAGGCACAGGGCACCTGCGCAGGACCAGGGAGCTCTGGCAGCACACGGAGGTGTGGTAACAACCCTGTGAGGGCCAGCAATAAATGAACCGGGGGACACAGGCCCTCTGCACTCTGAGGGGTCACCAACAGCCAGGAGAAACAGAGACAGCACTGAGGCATTGCAGGAGAAAAGGCATGCAACTATTGTCAAGCAACACACATGCAACAAGGGAGTCACACAGGGCAACACAGACAGGGCCAGCAGCTGGAAATATCCGTGGGCTTTCAGCTGGAAAGTGGGGATTATTCTAGGACAGTCTCTCCAACTCTAGCGACTGGAAGCGCAACTTCTTCCCTTGATTATTTGTGGATTAAGCAGGAGCTTTAGACGAGCATCTCCTTGGAGGTCAGGCTTTAGGCGTGGATCAGCAGAGGGATGCCTCAGGGACATGACCCCCAGGGCATCCCCACTGGGACCCTGCCTGCCCCAGGAGGCAGTCTTAGGTACCCAGAAAAAGAGGCACTCCCTACATTTTTGGAGATGGCTATTTTAAACCAGGTTGGATGCCAGATGTGTCCCTCAAAGGTTGTACTTCCAAGCCCCAGAGCCAACAAAGGGGCTGGGGAGGGGAGGGAGCCCTGGGCCGAGGTGGGCAGGAACCCACTGGCCGTGGTTCCAGGGCAAGGAGCCGTGCCAGGGGCTGTGTGTGGTACCTGAGGGCCACAGTTGATCTCCCAGCAGCTCAGGGAGTAGCTGAGGCGTGAGCTGAGCAGCTCCACCTCGTAGGTGGGGCCTCCCTCCACACAGCACAGCGCCTTCACGCTGCCGAGGATGTCACGGCGGCCAGAGAAGGTGAAGGAGACCTGCTGGCTCTCTCCTGGCTGCAGCACACCTGACAGTGGCAGGATACTGAAAGCCTGGATGGAGGACAGGAGAGATTGAGGTGTTGAGCATGGAAATGGGTGCAGAACAGCATCTTGGAGCAAAGTGCAGCTGGACCTGGAGGGGCCTATTTCCCAAACACAGCCAAAATCACCCTAACCTCATTCTGCATCCATGCCACTGACCAGTGGAGGGACCATGGGGAAAATCTTCTCCCATACTCATGGATCAATGCGCTAATTAATACACTACATTAAAGTGAACTGGGATGTCTTCTGGCAGTAGAAATTCTCTCTGATGCACAACATGCCTTTAAAAAGCATTTCTTACTGCTTTTAGAAAAGGAGGAGACTCAGAGTGAGAGCTCTTGGAGCTTAGGGAGCTCAGGGAAGGACTCCAGCCCCGCTCATCTGACTCCTGAGGCTTTTCCCCCCTCTCTCAGATTTGTAGCCTGCTTTCTCCAGGTGCTACAGCAAAAGCTCCTGCAAAAATTTCCTATGGACCAGCTGACGAGGTCCAGGGGGAGCAATGCCCTCCATAGGTGCTGCACAGCGTCCTTGGGCAGCCCTACAGCATGTCCTGCACGGCCCCGCCAACACCCAGTTGGTTCAGCAGCACTTTGTATGGGCCTGGAGGGACGTGAGGCCCCTCTGTGGGCAGTGCTGGGGGCCACCAGTGGGACTGGGAGCTACAGCCCTGCTTGCCACGCTGGCAATGGGCAAGTGAGACAGATTCCCTCTTACCTCCTCCGCTTCGAGGGGAGTGTGAGGTGCATCCACGGAGGACGTGATTCCTGCCAGCTCCAGTGGCAGGTGAGGGGGTCCAGGAGTTTGTGGCGGCACCTGAAAAACAAGCCATTTTCTATGCCAGGAGGAAGAGACAGCCACTTTGCAAAATCTCAGTTTGTAAGATAACTTCAGGGCCACCAGTGCAATACCAGCTCTCGGGTGAGAGCAGACACCTGGAAACAGGTAGTCTGGCTGGGCTGGGAAAAGGGTACATGGAGATCAGGACTCATCACAGCTTGCTCTGGGAAGGAGCTGGAGCTCTTACCATGATGATGCAGATAAAAGTCTCATCTTACATTGTGAAGAAAACCAGGCACAAAAATCCCACACTCAGCACAGGTCTGTAGGATCTGAGTGAGCTTCTCCAAGGAAAACTCTCCTGTTTCTCCCTCCCACACACCCCATACCCAGCCATGGGCCCTGCTGCCCAACCCACAGGGGCACAGGACAGCAGGGCAGCAAAAAGGGAGGTCAGCACGAGCGTGACTTGTCAGTGGCAAGCTGGGGAGGCAACACAAGCAGTGTGTGTACAAAAACAATCTACCTCTGTTCCTAAAGATTGGGCAAAATCCCGTGCTTCTTTCAGGGCACTGTCTACCTCCTCCTTTATAATCCTGAATCTCCTTCTGTATGCTGAGCAATCCAAACGGGAGGTTCTTTGCTCCTTTGGTGGTTGGGGTTTGAATTTAGGTGGGTTAAGCTTATACCTGGAAAACAACAGAAATGTGAACAGGGACCTGCAGTGGGAGGGAGGAGGGAGGGACACCTGCACGAGCAGCTCCTGCTCAGGATGCAGCCCCTGGGTGGGTGCTGGAGTGCTGAACTGAGAAATGGTCTGATCCAGCCCTTCCCAATCCAGGCTGGAGCAGGTCTGTTCTAAAGGCAGCCCAGGAATGACGCCCAGGCAGCAGCAGTGCAGCAGCTGCAACTGCTTGCATTGAGCACCTACAGAGGACAGGGATTAACAGCTTGTGGGGATGCAAGAAGTGGGAGAGGGAAAGACACAGAAGGCAAGCAGAAAGGTGGGGTTTGAGGCACCGAGGGGCAGACCCGGCCAGTGAGGAGCCAGCCCAGCAAACCCCAGTGCCCAGTGCCAGAACCTCTGCAGCTCCACCAGGTATTTATCAGGAATGTTTCCCTGACAGTGCTGGGGGGGTTGGTTGATATTTTCCAACACTCCCAGGTGACTCAGGTCACATTCCCCATTTTAAATTGAAGCAGGTGCCTAGGGTAACTCTGCTTGTGTTTCTAATGCCACGCGAGGGACACAGTCGAGCCGTGCCTGCCTGTCACCCTGCTGAGCTGCAAGTGCTCCCCACACAGTCAAACACGACCTGGATGCTCCATCCCCAGACAGGCATTCAGGGCCTGTAATGACCTGCTCCCCAAGGAATCACTGCCTTTAGCTTTGTAGCTTGTTACCTAAGGCTGGGTTTAATTTCTGGGTGAGGGGCAGTCTCGTCATAACCCCCAAAAGATCCCTAATCATCTATTCCACTGTCTTTAGTTTTCATGAATGGTTTGAAGCAACTTCCCAGTTGCCCAGACAACGACATTTTTCACTCTAAAGCAGAAACTCTGAGGGAGGCAGGGATATGAGATGATGTGATGAACAAGTCCTGCTGTCAAACAGGACAAAACCCACCAGGGACACGTTGCAGGGGAAAAGTCAAAACGAGTAACGGGTCACAAAAAAAGGGAGTGAAGATCCAAGGTGTCTGCTGAAAGCTGACCCCTGGGAGGGAAATCATCCTGGCACTAAAGGAGTTGTCTCAGCAAAGAAGAAAAGGGAAGCTAACAGACATTCAGCATCAGCCCAGGCACCAGGTAGCTTTTCTCTGGTGTTGGGACTTTCTGGGCATCCTGCAGCACAGTACAAGGGAGGAAGGCAAGGAGCAGAGAGCAGCTCCTGCAGAGAGGACCCATCCCAAAGCAGAGGGGCCAGAAGGGGCTCCAGCAGCACTGTGCAGCTGGCACTAGGAGCCCTTCATCAAGGTGACATTGCCTCAGGCCACAGAGGTCTGAGAAAGCAGCTTTCACCCCAGCTTTCCTTCCCAGGGGAAACCCCTATGGGAGCTAGGCAGCACCAAATTGGTGGAAAACCTTTTCTCGGAGCATCCAGGCTGACCACAGCTGGTCAGTGTTATTTGAACAAGGAAAGCCAGAAGCAGTCTGTCAGATCCTAGGCCAACAGCTTTGTTCTCTGCCAAGTACAAACAGGGCACCAGGAAGAAGAGCTCCAAGGAGAGGGCAAAGGTGCACATACCCCAGCTTGTCCGCCTGGCTGTCCGAACAGAGTGACCAGTGGTACTTGGCGAGAAGAGGGCTGCAGTTGGTCATCTCCAGAGAGCGCACTTCTTCAGTGCCACCCACGAACTCCAGCGTGCTGGGCTGGATTTGCAGGTTTGGGAAGCAGTTTTTTCTCCAAAGGCCATCATGGAACACCGGGGAGGTGTCAGTGAGGCAACAGGTCTTGGTGTTGGGAGAGCCTAGGAAAAGGACACAAATGTCCATTTAGGCACCAATCATGGCATGACTCCTGGTGTGAATATCCTGGTAGGATGAAAGTGTGATTGGAGTTTAGTTCTTTATTATTTGAACTACAGCTCACTGAGAAGCTGCACGAGGAATTAATTGTCACTTAGTTCCCTTTGACACTGATTCCAGACTGCAGCCTTGAAAATGCCCACTCCTAGCCCTGCTGAACACTGCAAGCTTCTCTCTCTCTGATGGGGAGGAGCTCCCTCGCCCGCCTCAAACCAGCACCAGTTATCTCTCAGGGACGAGTGTGCACCCAGACCGAGCATTTACTCTGAAAATTCAAGCTGCAAAAGTCCCTGTTAAGTCTGCCAACCCTCCCATTGTATTCAAAATACATAAACAGTGAGTGACATGAGTTCACACCCATTCTGGTCACTGTGATTACTGTTGCCTTTCTTGTATCATTTATTCAAAAGGCAACTTAACAAGTGCCTCAGCAGTGATAAGGGTGAGGAAGAAGCAGCTCAAGAAAGCTTCCTTCCTTCCTTCCTTCCTTCCTTCCTTCCTTCCTTCCTTCCTTCCTTCCTTCCTTCCTTCCTTCCTTCCTTCCTTCCTTCCTTCCTTCCTTCCTTCCTTCCTTCCTTCCTTCCTTCCTTCCTTCCTTCCTTCCTTCCTTCCTTCCTCCCTTCCTCCCTCCCTCCCTCCCTCCCTCCCTCCCTCCCTCCCTCCCTCCCTCCCTTCCTCCCTCCCTCCCTCCCTCCCTCCCGTGGAAACTTCTGTTACTGTGTTGTTGTTTGTGCCGATATATTCCAGTAAAGAATTGTTATTCCCTTTCCCATATTTTTGCCTGGAAGCCCCGTAATTTCAAAGGTATAACAATTTGGAGGGAAGGGGTCATCTTTCCATTCCAGGAAGATTCCCGCCTCCCTTGGCAGACATCTGCCTTTTAAACCAGGACAGGGACACCAGAAAATACTGACTTTTTTTTCCTTGGTTCTATTTGATCTCACAGTGGCAAAAATACTGTATTTCTATTCTATTGGTTCTATTCAATCTCACCCCCGGCAGCCCTGGAGTTCACACCCTGAAGAGGCTGCTGTGGCAGACCATGACTGAGGGATGCTTTTATGTTCCAGTGCTCCGTTTTGGAAGGCACAGATCCCCCACGCTGTGTCCCAGCCCAGGGAACACTCACCAGAGGAGATGTCCTCCAAGTTGAGCTTAATGGTGTCCGAGAGTGAAGTCGGTGCGGTGACACTGCCCCTGCCGTGGCGAGGACAGAGGAGGAGATGGCTTGGTTAAAGGGAATTAAAGCAGAGGTCTGGCTGTCATGGCTCGGGGGTGTAAAACCTGGTGTCAGGGCAGGTTTGAAATCAACACCCCGCCACGTGCTCAGCACAGTGCCCCTGCGGACAGGAGGCAGCTAAAGCCAAGTGGCCAGCGGCCAACAGCCACTGATGGGGCTTTGGGCACAGGGCAGGCAGGAAAAGCCCCCTGGTTGTTGGTGGTCCCATGAAGGACCCTGAACACACACCCAGACATGGCTCTGTGCCTCAGTTTCCCCATCTGTAACGTGATGGACATAAAGGTGTCCCCACAAACTTCTGTAACTGTTCCTGCTTTGCTACTCCCTAGCTGCAACTGCTGCTCCCATGGAGGAGCTTTCTCAGGAGATTTTGACCCACACAATCGTTACAGAGTTTTGAGACATGAAGCCAAGGGAGCCCCAAACACCCTCTGAAAAGAGCAGCAACAGTTCTACACAGTGGACAGATGAATCCTGGAGGAAAGGACCAGCTTGTCACCAGTGCACCAGCTGGCACAGCCAACAGCAATAGCTTAAACAACCAAACAGGGGTGTCCTGAATCTAGCACACCACCTCACCTGTCCTTAAACTCAGCAGACAGGCTCCAAAAGCCACAACATCCACTGAAATCAGCACTTGAAGCTGCACAACATCATGAGTTTATTTCATGGCTGATGCCAATCGATGCCCACTCTGCCTTTTGGTTAAAAATCAAGGACCAGCTGTGCCTTCTGTTGTATTCCCAGGACTGCCACTGGCTCTGCTCTACACCTCCCAACAAGAGACACCTGCCCTTGCTCAAGGACAAAGCTGCTTATGCAATAACATCCCATGAGCAGTTCGGGGGAGGGACACAGCAGAAACAATTATTTGATGGTGAAATGTTCCCTCTTGATTTCCAAAGTAAAAAACCAGCACTTTTCCTCTAAAAACAAAGCCAGCATACTTGTTTCTCTACTATGGGCAGACCTACTCACAACTTTTCTCTTGCTAAGCAGTAACTTTCTTGTTCTTTTTAACCCATCTCCCTTATCTCATTGGTATAATCGACTGCAGTTTGCTTTCATTCCTTCACTGCCTTGACCCAGTGCCTCCCAACAGCAGCTCCCAGCTCCACAGCTCCAGAGCAGCCAGATCAGCTCTCCTGCTGACCCTACACGATCCTAGCAGCACATGGCTCAGGCTAGCAGGGACAAGCCCTCATGCTGCTGCGGTGCTGAGGAATGAGCTCTGCCTCCCCTGTTTTCAGCCCTTCTCCCTTCTGCTGGGCCAGGATTCTCTCTTGCCATGGCACCAGCCCACGGGATGACACCCCTGTCCTTGGGACAGTTCCTGCTGCACACTTCCCTGTGTCCCACATCAGCCCTCTCCTGGCTGTGGAAAGGAGCTCCCAGGGCACTCTCTGCACAGGAGCTGAGAGCACGGCTCGTGCCCCACAGCATGGCTGTGAGAGGTGAGCTGAGGCTGCTGCTGCCCATCTGGGATGGATTATTAATGGGAATTTTTACAAACACTGCTGCTGGTGCAGAATCACCCAGGCTGGCCCACCTCCAAAGCCCTGGGGGCCTTGCTGGCTGTTCAGGGGGACATCCCAGAGCAGCTACTGCCCAAAGCTGATCCATCCCACTGCCTGCCATGGCCCAAGGCAGAGGGAGATCCCTGCAGGGAGGATGGTGCCAGCTCCCAGGTACCCACACAGGGCAGGAGGCATCCTCACACTAAGGCAATTCCAGGATCAAAGCAGAGATCAAAACCTCAGGAAAAACCTTTTTTCTCTGCTCAGCCCCAAAATGAGGGAGATGTCCCAGAGACAGCCACAGATATGCCCACCAAGCTCCCACAGTCCTTACTTGATAGTCAGGATTGCAGGCCTAGGAGATCCAGCCACACTGAACTGGAATTCTTCCTCAAATGTCCCCAGCACGGTGGCACCGAAGGAGACCTGGATCGTCTGGGTCCCGCCTGGTGCAATGATGCCTTCCTTGGGTGCAAACTTGAAGCAGAAGCCCACGTTTGCATGTGAGGAGATATAGGTGAAGGGAGCATCAATAGCTCCTAGGTTAACCAGCTGCACCTGCAGCAGCAAGAAAGCAAAATGCAAATACATGTGGAATCTTCCCTTCTCATGAGTTATTGTCTAATGATGCAATAAACATGCACTTTCTAACTTTACACTGTTGGAGAATTTTTGTCCATCTCAGTTGGATATCGATATTAGATCGATATTCATATTTTAGTAAGTCACCACCAGGCTTGCTGCTGCCTCAGGAGCCATCAGGATCCATCCCAAGTCCTGCTGCTCACCTCACGAACGTGGGGGGTGTTGACAGAAACGTTCCCAAGGTTCAGTGTGCGACAGTTCAGTACAACCAGGGGTCCTCTGCCGTGCCCTCTGAGGCGCAGGGGCAGCCTGCTCTCACAGCCTGGGGAGAGATGTCCATTTCAGTACAATAATTCCCTCTGTTACACTGCAGTTTCCAGGCTGCCTCAGTGAGAGTCCCTGACTCTGAGCTGGATGCCACCAGCTCCTGATGCTGCAGGAGAAGATATGGACCCTTCTGTTCCCTCAGGAGATATCCCTTGGGGCTGACTTGCAATTTCTAACCCATTCCTTGGGCTGGTTTCCAATCTTAGCCACCAGTCTGCTGAGTTTCAAACACCTCTGATGTCCTGTAGTGGCAGGCCAAGCAGTAACGGGTATAAATTGAAAGAAAGGAAGTTTAGGTTCCATATTAGGAAGGAATTTTTTACTGTGAGGGTAGTGAGACACTGGAGCAGGTTCCCCAGGGGCGTTGTGGAGGTTCCAGCCCTGAAAGTGTTCAAAGCCAGGCTGGATGGGCTTGGAGCTCCCTGATCTAGTGGGAGGTGTCCCTGCCCAGAGGCCTTTAAGGTCCATTCCATCCTGACCTTCCTATAATTCTGTGGTGTCCTTCCCATGCACTTAAAGGAGCTCTGAAATCCATTCAGTGCAGGCACAAAGCTCATACAGAGTTTGGCAATTGCCAAACTACCTGGCCCAGTAGCACACGGCTTTGTTGCCAAAATCCTCAACTTCTGGCACTCAGCATTGTGTTCTACTTCCACAGACTGAGCTGCAAGGTGACAATTCCCACACAGGGACAGAGGCAGGTGCTGGCCAAGGGTGCTCCTTCTACAAACACCCTGGGCTCAGCGGGGCTCAGCCACTCTGGTCTGGTGGTGTCTGGGCAGTGGGAGCGATCCAGGGTCACGGAGCCCATTTCTAACTCAGCTCCTACCCCCTGATGATGGATCTGTGTCAAATGGACCCATCCTGGAGGTCAGTGGCCTAGAGGGTTCAGTGCTTGTTCACTAAAGCTGTTGTGCTCTGCAGCTCTTTGGCCTTTGAGGAAATGCTGGCAAAGCCATGGCAGGAAAACCTCTCCCTGCACTGCCTGGATTGTTCTGGGTTCAGGAGCCCAGACACAGGATTCTGAGCCCTGGCCTTGCACAGGAGACTCCCTGGAAGCTGCAGGGCCAGTGGGGATGTGCCAGCACTGCCCTGCTGGCCAGGGACTCTCCCCAGCAGTTACAGGGGAGCCCAGTGGGCTCAGGCTTGCACCATGGCTGCACTGAGGCTGAGAGAAGCAGGGGAAAGGAGCGGGACCTGAGATGTTGCAGTAAGCCACACTTCGGTACTCCAGTGCCTCTGTGGGTTTGAAGGTCACCTTGATTTCAGCTGAACTATTCGGCCCAATTTCTCCCTCCTAAAACAGAAAGAGACAGCAAAACATTTATCTTCAAACTTCACATTTCTTGCTTTCAACCACAGTCCTGCAAGCCTTAGTTTAGAGCATAGTGATGAGTGAACAACACAAGGAGCCCAGGGAAACACTCCAAACCCAGCTCAGCACACTGCTGGAAGCTCTCAGTGCTCAGCTGATCAGCTCCCACTCTCCACAATGTTCCTACTGCTCTGACACAAGCCCTTGGTCACATCATGCTGCTGTCAGCTACAGCGGGATGCAACTGCCACTGTGCACTCATGGCTCTTCACAAGAAGAGAACATGATCCCCTTCCTTGGAAATAAAAATATTAATTTAACCTGTGTTGAAAGAAAGCAGCAGTGGGGATTATTCTGGGGTTTACTCCAAGATGAGAAGGGATTTTGCACTGTGCAGACACCAGGCACTCATCATCTCTCACATCTTCAGTACTCAGAACCAGGGCTCTGGCTCATGGGAGGATGTGGGGGGTTGCTTGCACAAACAGAAAAGGAAAAGGTTTTCTGTCCCTGTGTGCAGGAGAACTCAAAAGGTCCATTTAAACCTTCCACCCTTGTGTCCAAGCTCTCAGAGGACACTGGAAGGGACACTCAGAAATAGTGCAAGGCGTGGTTACAGGTGGGGATGGGCATTTCTATGATTAACCATGGCAAGCTTGAGGTCACTATGTGAACTGGCAGAGCTCCAACACCCTCTGCTGAGCCCCTGCCTACAAGAACTGCTCCCTGTGGACACTGCAGGACAGCACAGAGCGCCCTTGAGCTTGAGCCCTGGCAGCAGAGCTCGGCTTTGTCAGGCTCCCAGCCCTGCCCTGAGCCTGCAGGGCAGAAATGCTTCCAGCAGGGAGCTCTGCAGCTGCACCAAAACTCCATGTCCTCCCTCCCAGCACATCGGGCCAGCTGAGGATCTGCCAGTGACCGCATCCCGGTGGGAGGAGGGAGAGGAGGAGGAGGAGGAAGAGGAAGAGGGGAAGGAGGAAAATGAGGTTCTCAGCTATCACTTACCACTGGCTCAATGAAAAAAATGTCATCGGAGAACAGCATGGGGTCTTGTTGCACCTTTGCTATCTCCGCCAGGACCTTGTTGCTCAGGCGGGCAGTGTGATCTTCACAAGAGCCCATCTCTGACTCTGATGTTTCCTCCTCCGTTGAGTTTTCCTGCGACATCTCTGACCACGGCCGCAGAAAACGGCACTGCCTGCAGCCACAGGAGAGACAAGGCCAGCAGATCGTTTAATAAGCCACATATTTGCAGAGGGAAGTGTGAGTGCAGGAGGGCAAAGCACCTGGGGAGGAGCAGCAGCAGCTCCCCAGCAAGGGCTGACCCCAGGCCATGGGGTCCCACATGGATCAGAGGATAACTTGCTGTTCACTGGCACAGCAGGTCGTTTTACTCCACACCTGCAAGCTCAGGAGATGTTTCCAAAGCCAGAGAGAACTTCCTGCCTCAAAGCCTCTGCCAAAACTGAGGGAGAACCGACCAGGCACTTCAAGTGGATTTTCCTACCACTGAGCTGCTCAGGGCAGGCAGATAAAGATCATGGAGCAGGACTTCCCTGGGAAGGGGAGACGAAGCTGGGCTGCAGCTACGTGTTACCAGCATCACTCTTTGTTTCTGCCATTTTGGACCTGCCCTGATCCCTACTCTGCCTTTCACAAGAGCATCCCACAGCACTTCCAAAGGAAATTGATAAATTCAGGCACCGCACCCCTTCAGTGACATTCAAGGTTTTATGCATGAAAACAGAAGCTCTGAGAGGTGAGGGGACTTTGTTGTGCAGGAGGGAGACAGCAAACTCCTGGAGAGGCCTTTTCATGACCCAGAGCTTTTTGGGTCCCATCCCAGTGCACGGTAGCAGAATGTCCTGAGAGGGAAAGGATCCTGCACTGTGTCCTCTCATTAAAAAGTCCTCTCAGCTCTGAGATCTCAAAAGCTGCTCTGACAGCAGGACAGTGGCCTTGGAGCTACAACCATGCCTAAGACTGGAAGTAAGGAAGAACAAAATGTCCTGGTGGCAGTCTAGGACACAAACTGGCATGAAAACAAATGTAATTGGAAAAAACCCACAAAACCCCAACCAGGTTGAAGTTTACTTTGGGGAAACCTAGTTGCTTCTGAGGGCAAAGCAGATCACCTGGTGTCCAGGCTGAGGCAGGGAAGTGGGGAAAAAATGGAAATAGAGAGCCCAGGGAAGTAGCCAGAGAAGGTCACGGGGTTTTTGTTAACACACAGAGCTTGTATGGAAGTCAGATGCTGAGTAAGGGGATGGAGAACAGTGGAAAACCAAGAAGCCCAGGGCACTAAAGCCATTCAGGTGGGCAAGGGTCAATCTCCTGGTCCTTTGCAGGCAATTTAAAATTACTCTGGGGACTGCAAGTGACCTGGCCCTCAGCAACCAGGGGCTTGCCACGGCAGTTTTGGCCCAGCAGTTTTGGCTCAGCAGTTTTGGCCCAGCAGTTTTGGCCCGGCAGTTTTGGCTCAGCAATTTTGGCTCAGCAGTTTTGGCCCAGAAGTTTTGGTTCAGCAGTTTTGGCTCAGCAGTTTTAGCCCAGCAGTTTTGGCCCAGCAGTTTTGCCTCAGCAGTTTTGGCCCAGCAGTTTTAACCCAGCAGTTTTGGCTCAGCAGTTTTAACCCAGCAGTTTTAGCCCAGCAGTTTTGGCTCAGCAGTTTTGGTTCAGCAGTTTTGGCTCAGCAGTTTTGGCCCGACAGTTTTGGCTCAGCAGTTTTGGCCCAGCAGTTTTGGCCCAGCAGTTTTGGCTCAGCAGTTTTGGCCCAGCAGGTTTGGCCTGGCAGTTTTGGCTCGGCAGTTTTGGCCCGACAGTTTTGGCCCAGCAGTTTTGGCTCAGCAGTTTTGGCCCAGCAGTTTTGGCTCAGCAGTTTTGGCTCGGCAGTTTTGGCCCAGCAGTTTTGGCCCAGCAGTTTTGGCTCAGCAGTTTTGGCCCGGCAGTTTTGGCCTGGTGTTTTTTCAGGTTTTGCGTGGCAGCTCGCACAAGCAGCCTGAGCACAAAAGGTGCAGCCACCCACCTTCCTTGTGCAGAGGGTTGTGTCTTTTTGCTGGTTGTGAGGTGCTTGACTTTTTTTTTTTTGTTTCTTTCTTCTTTATGTTTTTGGGTTTTTCCCCAGCGATGGTTTAGAAATGCTGAAAAGCCATTGCTGCTGCTGCTAGCAGGAGTGCACTAACTCAAAGAGACCCCCTCAGGAAGGGCACAGCTGTCCAGGCCCCTGGCTGCAGGGAGGGTCTGAGCCTGGTGTTAATGGCAGAGGAAATGCAGAAGACACCTGCGTGTGGTGTGAACAGCTGAAGGATCTGCTCTGCCCAGTGGCAGAGCTTAAGGAAGAAGTGGAAAGGCTGAGGAGCATCAGGGAGAGTGACACAGAAATAAACTGGTGGAGTTACACCCCTCCAACCCTGAGAGAAGCTGAGCAGGAGTCAGAGGAGCTCTGCCCTTCTTGGGATCAGGCAGAAGGAGGAGACCTAGGACATGGTGGGGAATGGAAATGGGTCTCTCCTGGGGAGGCAATAAAATTCCATCCTGACTCCCATCACCTTCCCAGGTGTCCTGACAGAACAGGTATGAGGCCTGACTCCAGAGGGTCAGGCAGATGACACGAAAGAAAAAATTCTGCCTGGAGAGTCTCCCAGCTGTACTTGGTCTGTCAGACAGATCACAGCCTCAAGAATTAAGAAAAAAAGGGTAGTGGGTAGTGGTAGTAGGTGACTCCCTTCTAAGGGGAGCTGAGGGCCCTGTAGATTGACTGGATCCATTCCACAGGGAAGTCTGTGCCTCGCTGGGGCCCAGGTACAGGATATCACCAGGAAATTCCCTAATAACTAAATGAACTTCATCTCTTCACCACTGTCTGGGGTACAGTGACTGTGAAATAAGAAGAGTTCTCAATATTCAGTGAAACAAGGAAGGGCATGGACAAAACTTTCACTCTGGACTTCTGGAGGGCAGATTTGGCCTGTTCAAGAGGCTGATTTGGCAAGAACCCTGGGAAACAGCCCTTAAAAACAAAGGGGTCTAGGAAGGATGGACACACTTCTAGAAAGAAGTCCTTGTGTGCTGAAAGACAAGCTGGCAGGGAAGACAACCAGCCTGGATGGGCAGGGACCTTCTGAAGGAACTAAGGGAAAAAAAGAGGGTGTATCACCTTTGGAAAGAGGGTGAGCTGTTTAAGGATGTTGCCAGGTCATGTAAGAAGAAGATTAGAGAGGCAAAAGCCCAAGGAGAACTTGAGGAAATCCAGTCATTGCAACCAACCTTTCCTTCCCAAAATGCCACCCTTGGTTGGAGTTTAAATGGAACTGGAATGCTCAGTGCTGAGCTCCTGAAGCCAGCAGGGACACACACCCTAGTGCCAGGCATGGTTTACTTGGCCCAAACCATTCAAAAGCACCAACACCCCCTGAGGCCACACGTCAGTTTTAGTCTTGGGCCATGTATCTCACTGAAATGAGATATGAAATGTCAGACCAACCTCCTCTTCTCTCGATTCTCTCCTTCCTCGGTAGGAAAAGCCTTCCACTGGAAGTGGGCCGTGACGTTACTCCTGTTCTCAATGAACATGGTTTTGTGGTTTGACATGGTGATGAACGTTGTCTGAACCGCCACGAAATTTGTGCTCAACCCAATGTTGAGCTCTACAGCTTCTGCGTGGAGCTCTGTGAGGGTACTTTCTTCACCTGGAACAAAGCAAGGGGGAGTCTTTGCTCAGCTCACTGGCTGATGGAAGCACGAGGAACAGCTGGCTGATGGAAGCAAACCACAGGTCACAGAAGAAAGTGTCACAGTTTTCAGCTGAGTCAGCAGCTCCATGGATCAGTCCATTTATCACATCCTGACAGCTCTGTGTGTACAGCATGAGGATGTCCCGGGCACCTCCTTAAACACCTTATTTCTGAGAGTGTTTGTGCAGATTTGGCCCCAGGGTGACTGTATGTGCAGTGAGATTTGTCAGATGTGCTCTGGTGACTCACTCAGATCCCCGGGATTTCTGCATCAATGTCCTTCAGGTGACACTGAGGAGCCCTGTTCAGTCCTGGCTTGCCCAGGCTCTCCCTGGGCATCCCACGGGACTCCTGTCTCTCCTGATCCCTTGGATCCCTTGTTGCTGACAAGCAAATTTGCCTGGGGGCATGTGGGCAGCAAAAGGAGGCCCAGAGGAACAAGTGAAGTGACAGCCCACAGCACGAGGGGACACAGGTGAGGAAACACAACCAGCCTGGCTCTGCAATATGACAAACCACTACAAAATGAACACCGTGAAAATCATCATCATCTCCCTGCCCAAACCCACAGCCACATCAGTCTTGAAATATTTTATATTGTTCTGATCTCAAAAACCAAGCTGGAGCATTTCAGATTAAATAAAAAAGGGACAAAGGGAAGATTAATAAGTACAGAGCAGCTTCTAGATGAAGACTGACTGGGATTCCTCAGTCTAGAGATCACATGGGAGATAGATGTAAGAGGTTTGCAACAGCATGAATGGCCTGGGAAATGGGGATGAGGAAAAATTTGTCTTGATTTGTCACCAAACAGGAACTCGAGGGCCTGGAAATGTTATCAGACAGAAACTAATATATGTGTAAGGGCAGTATAGAAAAAGGGTCTGTGACAAGCCAGTGGAGAAGCAGCATACAGGACAGAGGTGTGCAAGAAACACATTGCATTGGAGAGAGTCTGATGGAAACCTCACACCTCACATACAGCACTGCCCAGGAATAAAACAAAACTTCACCCAGGCATAGCCACACGGTAGTGGAGAATCGGGGATCCTCCTTCCTCCACTCAGCAACTCCCAGCAAAACGGGAGTCCAAAAATCTTAGTCCCGTTAGAGGGGATCCACTTTCTCAACCCCCTAAACACCAAGGAGTTCTCTGTTTTCTTTGGGGTAAAGCTGAACAGGGGAGGGACCTCTAGAGGGAATGGAGGGGGATGAGACAACAGGGAGCCATGGTGCAGAACTGTCCTGTGCCCGTGCAGGGCCCAGCACTCACCTGTGTTGCAGCACAGAGACCCCGAATAGTCACCGGTCATCAGCGCGTGGAATCCCACTGTCACCTGCACGGTGTCACCAGCGCCCACAGTTCCCGTGGCTGGAACCACGGAGAAAGGACTGCAACACAAAGAGAGGGCAGCAGCTGCAATGCTCTGGCTCCTTCTGTTGCTCATTCCCGGCCCTGGTACCACCCAAAGGGGTTTTGCACAAGGACAGAGCCTCACCTCTGGGTGCTCAGCTGGTAACGAGCTGCCCGCTTACTGACATTACGAACCAGCAGAGTCTTCTGGCTGCTGTGCTTGACCGGACACTTCGAGAAGTCCAGCTGGTCAGGGAACTCCAGGATAGCTGGGGCACCAATGGCCTGAATTGGCACAACTATCCTTTCCCTTGCAGTGGTGCAGATGAGCTTGTGAGAATAATCCTGCAGGAAAGGAACCTAGCTCAGCACAGGACATTTAGTGCCATTCCCATGGCAGAAGAAAAACCATTTCCTATAACCCTTCAAGGGCATCGATTTACCTATTCCACCTTAAAATGAATGCTAAGTTCTACTAATATGTCACATTTTAAGGGCACCAGTATGCTTTGCAAAACCTATCTCAGTGGCATTAAGCTCTTGTGTCACTTGGGTCATCCAAAGAACTGCCTTAGGCCACCATAATTTCTACTCTAAATTTTAATGATGCTAAATAATTCCTAAGTCCCTTCTAAGGAGCTGGGGAACACAGGACATTCCTGTTTAGGTTTCTGTATTCCCACTGTCTGAGAAGAGAATAAAGTGTTAAACTGACAGTAAGCAGCAAAAAGAAGATGAGAAACCAGCTGCACCCAAAGAGCTCCTGCACCTCTGGCCTGGTGCAGAAACATGGGTTGCCTCAGACCTGCCCTCTAACTTTGCCTGTCCAACCAAGTCAGGAGAAGAACAGCACTAAGAGGTGGCAGCATGCTGTTGGAAAGAGCCTCCCTTTGCTTGCCGGCAAGGCTTCCCCCTTCCATGCCACGTCCCAAACCCTTCTGTATGAACAAGCCTCCAAATCACAGCACTGAGATCCGACTTGCCAGGGCCCCAGCAGCGGTGTTCAAACCTCCCCAAAAAAGCAGGTTTGGCATGGAATGGGTGCCAGCTGACAGAGCCACCACAGTGACAGGCATGAAGGCAGAGGCACAGCAGTGTCACTGCTGTGGAGTCACAGCTCTGCCTGCAGGTCGTGCCTGCCCTACACGAGCTCTTTCAGGCAGGTGGCCAAGTCCCCTGCAGCTCACCAACCTCCTGCTGGCTAAGGGCACCTAGAGCCCAGTGTGCCCGTGCCAGGCCGGGCTCACGGGCACAGCACATCCTCTGCCCTGGCCCTGCAGCTGTATCATGGTCAGCTGTGCTCTGGGACAGCACAGCTGCAAGGCTGGAGAACAGAGGGTGTGAAAAAGCGCCGTCTTTGCTCCAGCCCAGGGCGAGGCAGGGAAGCTGTTGCCAGTCAGGAAGGAGGAAAGCTCTCAGACCTCCTTGTTCCTCTAGTGTTTTCCATAACAATGAAATCCCTTCCACTGTACCTAGAGATGGCCAAAGATCTATCAACACCCCTCTGTCATTTTCCCTGTTCCCCCTTGCCTCGGGGATGCTCAGGAATGTGCAGGGAGGGAAGCAGAGCCTGTCAGGCCTGGGCGCAGTGCCTGGCAGCATGAGCCAAGCTGTGACTGGCTGCAGGCTGCCTGCCCACGGGCTGGAGCCAGGCTCACAGCATGGAATGGGGCTGCACGGAGAGCAGGGAAAACAACGGCTTTGGAGGTAATTCTGTTCTGGCTCCTCCAGTCTCACCTTGCCCTTGCCAGGGGTGAAGCGGATGCGCACATGGGCAGGCACACCCGGCATCACAACACGGTATGCGTTGTTGGAGCACGCCAGCTGGAAGTAAGGCGAGCTCTCCATGGAGATCCTCACCACCTCAGGCAACTGCAGGAAAGACATGAAACGATTGTTTTGCCACTCGTGGCAACAGGACAAGAGGAGACCTGTCCATGCCCTGGTGACATCCCTCCTTGACCCCTTTGCCAAAGCACTTTCAGCTGTGGAGCCACAGGCACGTCATTCCTGAAGGTGAACCCAAATCCCTTCTGGGTCCAGCATTTTGGCCAGGGGCAGTAGGGCAGTGCCTGGTGGGAAGGAAGGGCCAAGCAGGTCATCACCAGCACGATGGAGACAGAGCACTTGAACCAAGTCATCTGCATATTCAGCCAGACCAAAAAACCTGCTGGCCCCTGCCTGCACACAGCCACGCAGTAGCCGTGTTCCAGAGGGGGAATGTGCTGTCTGAAAGCAAAACAGCACATTATCCTGGGGGAAGGAAGAAATTCTCTTCTAGCAGATGAGGTTTGGGTGGGGCAGTTCTGGGGATACAGTCATGCAGGCAGACCAGCAAGAGAGGAGACCAAACACTTTGGCCTTCCTGGGAATAAAAGCAAACCTGAAAAGCAAAAGGAACACAGCAAGACAACCCCTAAAACAAGGAGATGGCAAAGAGAATTTAAATGGGCAGTAAAGCAGTGAGGAAGAATCATAAAACCATGAGAGCAATCAGCTGGCCAAAAGTGACAGAAACACAGACAGGCTGTGCCTACTGACTATGGGCTTCGAAGGCATTTTCTGCCTGGAGAAACATGACCAGCACTGACTCAACAGTGTGGTTCCAGAATTAAAAGCCAGTCTTGGCTCTCCAGGGGTTCTTGCTGCCTGTGCAGGCAAGCTGGGCTGCTGGGCATTCCTGCCTGCAGCCAGCAGGCCAGGTTCTGTCCTCTGGGATACACAGACACAGCAAACATGCATTTTCTAGCACAGAGGTATCAACCCCTGAGCACCAAAATGCTCTCAAGAAGCCTAAAGCAGATGATTTTGACTCCCTCCTGTCTCTTGCCACCAGCCCACTCTTGGCACAAGGCTCATTTGAGAAAATGTTTCCCTGACTGAAATGCAAATGCTCTCCATTTTCCTCTTTACAGTGGAACACAACTGCTGACATTTTTTACCTTTTTGCTTCTCAACTCTCTTGGGAAACTGTAAAACAATCACAATTTCAAGTGAAGGTAAAAACCTCCCGGAGCACATGGCTTTGGATGTGCTGTGGTTCGCCAAAGGGAAAGCAGAGCACCATGCTGCTTTTGGAAAACCTGAGCAGAGCTGGATGAAGCCTCGCAGGAGCCCAAAGTGGCACCTAAAGGCTTCCTGCTGCTTCTGCTACATCAGCCTGATCCCAGGGCTCTTTCAGAACACACTTCCTGCAGTGCCAGTGCCAGTAATGAAAAGTGATTCCAGCATCAAGTGGAGAAGGCTCAGACCCTGAGCTTTGACTGTGAGCTGCACAAAGGGAGCCAAACAGGCTGAGAGAGGCAGAGGAGCCAAGATTACCCTGGGAAACACAGGATGTGGTATACACTCAAGGCAAAGCAGGAGAGCAGGTAAGAACTGTACAGCCCTCAACATTCCTATCAATCCAGAGCTTTCAAGAGAAGGCAACTCCTTTGGGATAGATACCATCAACACATGGCCAAAATCAGGGAGAATTCCCAGCACAAGAAGATTTCCACCATCTTGCAGAACAAAGGTGCTGAGACATTTTCTTGTGGATGTGCTGCAGCAGGTAACTTGCTTTGCTGTACACTCTGGCAATTACACCACTCTCCTCTTCCAGCACACTCTTACAGCTCCACCCCCCAGCACTTACCTTGTCCTTATTCATGAGAGACACCACCATTTCAGAGACCTCATGAGCGACAAAGCCCCGAAACACCACCTCTGGTGGGGAAATCTGAAGCAAGTTCTGCTTCGGGGGAACTGACGACAACTGGAGAGGCGAGAGAGAGCAGGGAAAGGTTCAGCTGCGGGGAGGAAGGGTCATGAAGGATCCCTTACACTGATCCCCAGTGAAGTACAGGCTCTGGGTGAGCACGTCTGCCCAGCCCACACTGGGCAAACAGTGGCTCACCCACCTCTGCTCTGAGCTGATCAAGAGCTGCTGGGCCACACAGAGCAGGCTCAAGCCAAGCTGCTCTTTTGGCACGTATTTCTCCAGGTTTCCTTCTCCACAATGCCAGGCAGCACTTACCTTAAGCACAGCCCTGTGCCCGTGTGGTCACAGAGCTCTGGGGCACTGAGTGAGCACTCATGGAGTAAGTAAAACCCACCAATTTACATCAGACTCTATGGGAAATTATTTTAGGATGTCCTTTACTCTGAGACAGGGAAACCAAGGCCCACACAACTGCAAGTATCTTTTTTTTATCTAGAACTTAGACATCAGTAAGAAGAGAACAGTACCAGAGGAGGTGTGAGAGGTGAGGTGATATTTTGCTGAAGCCAAAAGGTTATCTAGCGAAAGAATGGAATTTGCTGGTTCTGTGTGTTGTTTGTGGTTTGGATTTGTTCAGGTTGGTTTGTTGGGTGCTGCTGTGAGAGGGACAGGGTTGAAGAGCTGACCAAAAGGAAGCAGGATGAGAGGGGAGGGGACAGAAGAGCTGGCAGCTGGACAGAATGGAAGTTCCCGAGTACCCATCCAAGGGGAAAGGGGACAGGGACCGCCCTGGCGTGGTACAAAGGAGATAGGAAGATTGCCATTTTCTCAGAGGGTGTGTTTGTTCGTCTCTGGGGGGAGGGAGACATGCCCAGCTCACCTGAATTCTTACTTGTTACAGAATTTCTGAGAGAGAGAGGGCATGATTTATGTCTGGAG
Organism: Taeniopygia guttata; assembly: GCF_048771995.1. NCBI lineage: Eukaryota > Metazoa > Chordata > Aves > Passeriformes > Estrildidae > Taeniopygia > Taeniopygia guttata. Next base: position 2,271,012 of record NC_133062.1, read on the forward strand.
TGAGACTTGAGCTACCCCCTCAGATAGGCCCTGATAAGCGGCCTTGGTGGGGCCTCGAAGCCTTTGATGCAGTGAGAATTCAGTTGTGGCGCAGTCAGAAATTATGTTAAGGTAACTACAAAGTAATGAGCTATCCGAGCATGAATTAGAGTAGAGCTGCAGTGTGCAAAGCCTGACCACCTCAAGGCAAAGGTAAACAATGTTAGCTTGCCAATCAGAGTGCCTTTGTAAACTGGAAACTATATGGGAGTGTATATAAACTGCCATCTTATCACGAATAAGGGGAGAATGTTGCATTAATCATATTGGTTGGATGTGCGTTCTGTCCTGTCCAATTTTCCCGTTTTATGAGGTCCCTGGCTTTTGTTACTAATAAATAGTTTTCTTTTGCTTTGATGATTTTGTCCCCTTTAATTGTATTTAAAAGTTAGTGCGTTTCAAACAGAGGTAAAAGCAAAAATAAAGTAACACAGAAGTTAGGGAAAAGACAAATGAGTGCTGAATGAGGAAAAGGTTCAGTTATTTTCTCAGCAACTTGGGTGAAAGTAGAGTTGGTGACTCCTTTTTCCATGAGCTTTAAATGGGTGCTTTCTTGTAATTATTGCCATTTTACATGATACCATTGTAGAGGCACATCTGGGCTGACACAACAACAGCAAATGCTTGTGGAGCAGAGACATTGCTTTGAGAAAACTCTCCCCTTTGTCTGCCTTCTCCAGCCACACTGCTGTCACTCCAGAGACACAAGCAGGCCTCCTGTGTGACTCCCCAGGAGACACAGCCTGCTGAAGGGACTGGCTGCAGCACCCTGTCCCTTGGCTGTGCCCTTCCCTGAGGTGCTCCCAACGCCCCTCTCCAGGGCAATCCTTAACCAGCGTCTCTTGCTGCCAATTTCCTGCTCAGCAGCCCACCTCGGTCACCTACCCCTTTGGACTGTGCTTTATACTGAGCCAGTCCTGCCAGAAAAGCAGCTTTAAACACACCTCTAGGTAGGCCCTGATGCAGATAAAGCACATCCATTCCCCTCTGCCCAGGGCGAGTCCCCTGCACATTGGCAGCCTGCAAAATCTAACACCCCGTCAGGGTCCAACACATTGTTCCAACCCAAAGCATTCATGAAATTCGTTTTGTTCAATCTGAAGTAATTACTGCAGCTCCTCGGCCTTCAAAGGCCAGCGCTGCCACTCGGAAGGGAATCCTGTGACCCCGAGCATTTGATGGCGACCACACCAAATCAAGAGGTGGCTACTTCATCAGGAGAATGGCAAATGGCAATTTTGTGCCTTTGTGTCCCCAGCCTTCCCCCCATTGTTTTAGCAATGGCAGCTACACTTAGGCAGCTTCAGCAGAGGTTATTTGTGTTGGCTTAGTGCAGATCAGGACTCCCATCCACCACTACCAGCAGTTTGCACCGACACCAGGACCTGGACACTGAGGTATTTTGCTGGAGGCAAGCCTGTCACAAGCACACACCCTCTTCAAACTTCACATCAAACAGGTGTGGAAAAGGAAAAGAGCAGGAAAAGGCTACCTTTGGACCGGTCTTACTCATGTCTAGAAATGGGCCAGTTCTGGGCGGAATATTCTCCGCAGTGCTGGCCTTCTTCTTCGTGTTGAAAAACTTCTCCCACAGGGACTTAAGAGGGAAGCAGCTGAAAGGCAAAAATAAACCAGCTAGAGTCTCAGAGATGTGCTTGTTCACAAAAGCTTTTCTTGAACAAGTAGCACTGGTGAACAATTTGTGATCACATAGTCTAGGACAGTCCTGGAAGCCCTGGAAGTTACTTGCTGAAATACTTAGCACCAATAAATTAATAATACAGAGTGGAATACACATACTCCCACCCCACGGCTGCGTCCCATTAGCTTCTCTGTGATGTAATGTGACATCTTTGGGGATTTCTGCTCCTTGGGAATTTGTTTTCTCTTATGTTTCATTGGATTGAGGCATTGACCTTTTCAGAGAGTGGGGAGGAGCTCTCAGAACTCCCCTAACTCCATCCATGGACAACACTGAGAACTCACAGCAGGGAGATATCGCTGCTGGGGGAGTCCAAGAGACGCAAGAAAGGAACGTTGTACCAAGAATGAGGAGCACAGGAATGTGTCCAAGTTTTTGTTTTCTCTGTTAATTAGCATTTGTTTTCTCTGTCTGGGCTCACAGACCCCTCCACAGAAGAAAACAGAGGGATCTCCTTGACAGAGCCTCAGCAGTGGGGCATCTTCACTCCAGTGAGCTCCAGACACCAAGGGACCTCTGTGGCCTGACTCCAGTGCTGCCTGCAGGGCTGGATCTGCGCCCACACAGGAGATGAGAGAGAACAGCTGGCTTGGAAGCTCTTCCAGCTGGGACCAGCCGTGTCTCTCTAGGCTTTGGGCAGAGTTTGAGCTTTCCCTGCCCCACCACATGCCCAGGTGCCCAAGGGCAGGTTGGTCAGAGCAGCACAGGTGAGTGCCCAGCCTGACAGAAGGAATTGCTGTGGCAAAGGGAAAGGGACAGAACACACGCTCGCAGCTTCAGCTGCACATTGGTTTCACTTGGCTCAGCCAGGCAAGACCCTGAGGCAACACACGGTGTTCCCTACTGCACCAGGACAGCCCCCACCAACAGGAGCACGGCACAAAGAGGTGGGGAGGGCGTCTGCAGCTTTACAGCGCTGCTGGACAACAGGGGCAGGGAGAGGAGGGACACGAGAGGAGTTTCCAGCCTTAACACAGCCCCAGTGGGTACTTACACTGAAAGACTTCAGCGCTTCCCTCGACCACAGACGGGGTTTCAGGATCTTTTCTCGGAATCCGGAATCCATTTTGAAGGGAGGATATCCCAGATAAACGACAATGCCTCAATGAAACTGGAAGGAGCAACAATGGAACTCTGAAAATCCAGAACCCAATCATGGCAGATTCAAGGCATATACTAGTGCTAAAAATTTTATAGTATTTGGAAGTAGCTCAATGCTTGTTTGGTGTAAGTAGCTAGTATTGTTAGGCCTCTAGCTGGACTTGATTCGAACGATATGGCTATGTTGTGCAATTCAAAGATGGATCATACTGAAACCTGGAGGTAAAAATCTGAACATTAATAATAGTTAGAACAGACAAAGATGTAGCTTAAATATTAAATACTTAAAAATAGCTTGAGTGGATCTCCTCTTCTTTAGGCTAAACCAGCCCTGTTCTCTCAGCTCTTCCGCACAGGACTTGTGAGAGACTGCAATGTTATGGCTAATGGCTTAAATATTGTTATAAAGGACTTTCTGCCCATTGTGACTGCATAAAGAAGCTGCGACCACCCAAGCCCACCCTTCCCTGAAAACGCCTCCTGACTGGAACTTTGGACTGTGAGTTAAGCTGCCTAAGGGAACTTGAAACAAGACAAAGGTGACACTATTGCCCACTTATCTCAGGTCTGGGGAGAAGTAAACAAAGCTGAGGAGAAAACCTATCCACAACAAAGCCAAACCCAGCAGCTGTCCTGAAAATCAGCTCTGTCTAGGTTCAGGGCAGGGAATTCACAGCCACAGACTCATCTGCAGAGGCCAGGTTTGCACACAAACCTCCCATCAAAGACCTCCAAAGTGCCCCCAGACCCATCCCTGTGGCCTTGCACCAGATGACTGCAGGCCATGCCAAGTAACACAACAGATCTGAAAATCCAGAACCCAATTCATGGCAGACTCAAAGGATCTACTGGTGCTAAAGATTTGATATTATTTGAAAGTAGCAATAGATGGAGTCAGACTTGCCCTGCCCCACGGAGGTACCTGGGCAGTCCCACCTTGCCCAAATCTGCATTAATCCACTGGAGTCTTACGTTTTGCGAGAGAGACCTCACCACAGAGAAGACCAGAAGAGGATTTTATGGTATGCTGATGGGATCCATGGAATTTTGATATTTTTTACTTAATCAGTCTCTGTCACTCTCTTTCTCCTCCCTCTTCCAAACCCCACCCTCCCTGCCACTTTTTCTTTCTCTCTCTATTCCTCACATTTACTGTTAAATAAAACCCAGACTATTGACTTTGGCAATTCAGAGGCATCTCCCTAATAATTTTAATAACCAGATGATAACAACCCACTGAAACTTGACCAGAACTCATTCACCTTTAAGCAGTTTAAGCAATCACTATAGGGAAAAAAATGCATAGACTAGTACATTTAGAAAATGTTGCATTTCTTCAGTGCAAAAAAGCACAATCAGTAGACCATATGTCATTCATCCACTCAGCTGTCCATGCCGCTGAACTGCTGCACCAGAGGACTGGCATTATCACAGCCTGCATTTCCCTTTGGCATTCTCTTTCCGAGCACAGATGAGACAAAACCAAACAGTTCAGCTTTAGTCAATCTTTACCTTCAAAGGAAGTTCAGGACTGTGTAGCAGAGACCAATGCTCTGCATGTTCAGGAATCCGGTGCAGAGACCAGTGCTCTGCAAATTCGGGACTCCTTTGCAGAGACCAATGCTCTGCAAATTCGGGAATCCTTTGCAGAGACCAATGCTCTGCAAATTCGGGAATCCTTTGCAGAGACCAATGCTCTGCAAATTCGGGAATCCTTTGCAGAGACCAATGCTCTGCAAATTCGGGACTCCTTTGCAGAGAGCGATGCTCTGTGAACAGTCACTCGGCCAATGGCCCAGTGCAGCCGCCTGCAGGAGCCCAGGCTGGCACACCCAGCCCGGAGCCGCTCTGTGGCTACTGAGCCGTGCCGAGCACATCACCGCCGCACGTCACAGACGCCGCCGCCGCGTTCGCGGTTTCCAGGCACCCACGGCACCCGATGGGCGGGGCCGGGCGGGGCCGGGCCGAGCCGGGCCGAGCCGCAGCGGTTTTCAAAGGAGATTGGCACTTGAGCTACTGACTTCGGTGCTTTCTGTGAAAAACGCCAGTCACTTGGTTTTTAAGATTTTGAAAGTTTAATAATTAGAGTAATAAATTAACAATTACAGTAATAAAAATTGAAGAGTTAGGACAATTACAAGACAATAAAAAGCAAAGAGTTACGGACGTCCGGACGCTGTCTGTGAAAAACGCTGCGAGGCCTTTCCCGCCCTGCGCCGCCGGGATCTGCCCGGCGACCGATGACATCACTGAAGATTCGGGCTGCCATTGGCGGGCCGCAAAGAGCGGAGCCAATGGCGGGGCCGGAGGCGGCTCTGGGGGCGGGGCCGCAGCGGAGCGGCGCCATGGCTGCAGCGCTGGGGCTGGGGGCGCTCCTGGGCCCCGGGGCGGCATCGAGAGGCGAGGGGGACCCCGGCACCGGGAGGGACTCTTTGATCGCCCATTCCGCAGCACCGAGGGGCCCTGAACCCCCATTCCTGGGCGCCGCCATCCCCCCGCACCCCATTCCCGGCATGGGTTCTACCCTGCACCCCCTTATCCGGCATCAGCATTCCCCGCACCCCTTTCCCGGCCATCCCGCCTCTCCCAGCCCCCAGAGCCCCCTTTTCCTTCACCCAGAGATCCCCTGGACCCCTATTCCTGCCTTTCCCAGCGCCCAGCCCCTCCTTTCCTCAACACCGAGGACACCCGGGACCCCTATTCCCAGCCAGCCCGGGTTTTCTCACCTTTTGTGGGGAATGGGGACACCGGGGAGCCGTGGAGCTCCTTTCCCTGGATACAGGAACCCCCTTAACCCCGCCCATCCCACCTCTACCCACCCCAGCCTTCCCCTTTCTTAATCCTGGAACCCCCAAACCCGTTCCCAGCTCTCCCGTTCCCCTTTCCTTCTCCCGTGCCCCCCCAGCCCCCAAATCTCCGTGTGCCCCCAGTTCTACTGTCCCTGTGTTCGCTGCCCGTGGCGCTGTCGGGGCCCAGCCCGGGGTTCCCGCAGTTCGTGTTGATTTATTTAAAAAATATGGATATTGATCTAGTATCAATATCCAACTGTGATGGACAAAAACTCTCTAACAGTTTAAAGTTAGAAAGTGTATGTTTATTCGACGCCGGGCAGCGTGCGGGATGGTTCCCAAATACACACCGCACCTTCCAGGTGATTACAGAGTCTTTTGATCCATACAAGTATTGAATACACAAAATACAAATACATATTCATCATTTTAGTACATCCCATTCCCCGCTTCGTACGCTAATCACTCCAAAAGCCATTCAGCATGCGTGGTTTGTCCCTTGAAATGGGTCAGTGGTCCCTTTCATGGGGAGGGGTCCCAAAATGAGGAAGTCAATGAAGTCTTCCTCGTTCTGACCTTTCTACCTTTTCAATGCAAGTATGACAAATGAACTCTTGGTAGAACTCCCATTCCTTGTCTTCAATTGGTTTCAGAACAGAGGAGGCCCACAATTGTCTTATGTTCCTAAAAGCTATTTATCAGTTTCTATATTCTTCATTATAAACCCAGCTAACTAAACATTGTGCTGACAAGCAATTAATTATTAGTTAACTACTAACTCCTAACTTCATCAAGGCCTACTCATTTATTATTCTTATTTTAATTAACTCTAGTAAGGCTTATTTCTCTTAGCTCCTCAAAATCTCTAAATGCCTTAAAGTTTACGTTTCACTAAAGGAAACGAAACAAAATTTGCCAATAAAATTTCTTTTTCGGGTAAGTTTCTTATACCAGGCAAATAGAAGAGCCATTCTTTCAAGAAAGGAGAAAAGAAAAAGGGGTTGGAATAAAACCCAAAACCCAAAACCAAACCAAATCAAACCAAACCAGAAAAATCAAAGAAAAAAAACCCAAAAAATCCAAAACGAAACCAGAAAACCTGAACCAAAAGCCCTACACCTCACCTGGCCCGAAATAAACCACACCAAAGAACTAAAAACAACACAGAAAAATACAAAAATCTGTGTTGGTCTTGAAAGTGGGCGGTTTATGGGCTGGGATGGGGCTGATAGAGCTGTCCGGCTCTGGGGTGTAAAGAGGCTGTGAGCTTCCCCTGGCTCCAGGGCCACAGGTGTTGAGTTGGCACCCTTGTGGCAAGCGTTTTCAGGGGGCAACAGGTATGCTCTTGCTCCAAGCAAGCCTGGGGCAATCAGGTCTACCCGTCTCCGGAGCCATCAGGTCTACCAGGATCTGGGGACTCCCGGCTCGTGGAGGCGCCCATGTGATGGGCAGTGATGGGTGACAGCAGGTCATCCCCAACTCTGGGACAGCCCAGGGTTATCAGGTCTACCCAGCTCCGGGGTCACCTGGTTCGTGGCAGGACTTTCAAGGCCAGCAGTGGCGAGGGTCAACAGGTCTACCCTGACGCTGAGTGACCGTAAGGTGTTGTGGCCAGGTCTACCCTGGTTCCGGGGCTGCCCGGTTCATTGCAGCGCCCTGGATGCGAGCAGTGGCAGGGGGCAATAGGTCTACCCCCACTCCAGGCCGGCCCGAGCCCATCACATCTACACGTCTTTAGGGCCTCCAAACTCGTGGTGCTGCGTGTGTGGCAGTTTATCACGGGGGATAACAGGTCTAGCCTGACTCTGGGTCAGCCTGGGGTCATCAGGTCTACCCTGTTCCCGGGGCCGCAGGGCTAGTGGTGGTGCCTGGGAGGCGGGCGATGGAGTAAGACAAGAGGTCTTCCCCGGTGCTGAGCAGCCGTATGCTATGTCGGTGCCAGGTGGCTAAGTGTGGCATCCGGGCTGCGGGTGGTTGTGGCGGACAAAAAGTCTACTCTGGCTCCGGGCCAGCCAGGGGCCATCAGGTCCACCTGGCTCTGTGGCCACTGGACTCAGGGTGACACCTAGGTGGCATGCGATGGCGTGGGACAACAGGTCTACCCAGCCAGGGAGCCACCAGGCTCATGGCAGTTGCCTAGTGGCAGGCGTTGATGGGTGATGGGGGACAACAGGTCAACCCCAGCTCCATACTGGCCCAGGACAACAGGGCTACCCAGCCATGGAACCACCGGTCTCATGGCAGCGGCCATGTGGCAGTTCATGGGGGACAAGTCAACCTCTGCTCTGGGCTGGCCCAGGACAACAGGTCTACCCGAGCCTGGAACCACCAGAGTCAGGGTGGTGCATGTATGGGATGCGGTGTTGGGGGACAACAGGTCTACCCTGTCTTTGCACTGGCTCAGGGTCATCAGGACTACACGGCTCCAAGGCCACCGTGCTCATGGCAGCGTCCATGTGGCAGGCGTTGGCAAGGTACAGCAGGTCTACCCCGGCTCATGGCTCACTCTGTACAACAGGTATAACCAGGCTCCGGGGCTGCCGGGCTTGTGGCGGCACCCGAGCTGTGTGAGGTGGCCGGGTATAGCAGGTCTACCCCGGCTTTGGGTTGGGCAGGGTAATAAGGTCTACCCTGCTCCGGGGCCGCCGGGCTTAGAGTGGCACCCGTGTGGCACGCGTTGGCGAGGACAACAGGTCTAGCCCAGCTCCGGACTGGCCTGGAGCCATCAGGTCTGCCCCGCTCCAGGAACAGCGTACTCATGGCGGTGCCTCTGTGGTGGGCATGGGCACAGGACAACAAGTCTACCCCGGCGCTAGGTGGCCGTCAGGTGCCGTGGCCAGGACAACAGATCTACCCTAATGCCAGGCAGCCTGAGTCTGTCCGGCCAAGGACAATAGGTCTACTCTGTCTCTGGAGCTGCCGGGTTCATTGCAGCACCCTGGCTGCGAGCGGTGGCAGGGGGCAATAGGTCTATCCCGGCTCCAGGCTGGCTCGAGACCATCACGTCTACCCATCTTCGGGGCAGCCAGGCTTGCGGTAGCGCCTTTGTGGCGGTTGTTCACGGGGAAAACAGGTCTACTCCAGCCCTGGACCGTTCCGGGATTATCAGGTCTACCCTTCTTCGGGGCTGCCACACGGGGGGCAGCACCCATGCGGTGGGTTTGGCGGGGACAACAGGTCTACCCGGTCTCCGGGCCGGCCCAGGTGATCACGTCTACCTCGCTCCTGGGCCAACGGGCTCGTGGCAGCTCCTGGGCAGCAGGGCAGTGTCGGGGGACAACAGGTCTGCCCCGACCCTGGGCCGGCCCGGGGCCATCAAGTATGCCCAGCCACGGGGCCGCTGGGCTCTGGGCAGCGCCCATGCAGCGAGCGTTCGTGGGGCACAACAGATCTACCCCGGCTCCGGCCTAGCCCGGGACTATCAGGTGTACCCGGCCCTGCAGTGGTGCTCAGGCATTGTGCGGTGGCGGGGGACAAAAGGTCTACCCCGGCTCCGGGCTGGCCAGGGGCCATCAGGACTACCCCTCTCCACGGCCACCATGTAAAGCCAGGGAATCTCAGAAAAACGGAAAGCTGGACAAGACAAACGCAGGTTCAAACCAATGTGGTTCATCAAGCGTTTTCCGTTTATTCAAAATCAGGCGGTAGTTTATATAAGCTTCTATATAGTTTACAGAAACAAAGACACTCTGATTGGTAGGCTAACATTGTTTACCTTTTCCTTAAAACGGCCTGCACTGTACACCATAAAACCTATACTAGTTCACACCCCTTGGTCCCCACAGTACTTTAAGACTATTTTCTACCTGCGCCACAACCCTGAATTTCTAACTGCGTCAGAGGCTTTGAGGGCCCCACCAGGCCTCAATCTGAGGCCTAGCCTGGAGTAGCTCAACTTTCACAATTCATGCCCTCTTTCTCTCAAAAATGCTGTAACAACCATGCTTGTGGCAGCGCCCAAACTGCAGGCGGGATGGGACTCTGACAGATTGCAGACTCAGGATTTATTATCTGTCTGTATCATACAAGCGAAAAGCAAGAGACACAGAGAAAATAACAACATCTATGCAAATCCAGATCCAAGACAAGATGGCAGCTTATGCAAAGCCTTTTTTTACCTATTCTTTGATCCAATAGCATAAAATAAAAGGTGCAAAGTCATTATACTCTTACTGATAAGACAAGGACCCACATGGGTTTAATATTAACTAAAGGACTGCTATGAACTTCAAACAATACACAATAATTCACTAAATAAGATTTAAACTTTTTCTATCTTTGCAAAGCATATAGCTAGGACTTTTCACATATCGAACTATCAATAAGTTCTTGTTCTTTCTTGTTTCTTATGATAAATATAAATGGATTCACTTGGTTCTTACTTTCCTAGCTTCCCATGAGAAGGTTTTGAAATTTCCCAGCCTTTCTCAGCTTTATGTCTACTTTCTGGGGCCCTTTCCCACTTCCTAAATTATTTTACCTTTTTATGTTCCTACACCACGCAACAGGAATTCCATCCTTGGCGAGGGGACAGGGTTTCACTATGTCAGATTCTACCAAGTTCCTGCTCTTGGACAAATCCTAGGAAGGCACATCCACTTCTCTGAAAAAACAGTTGCAGTTTTGTTCCACTCTCATCATTGTAAAATATTTCCTCCTTCTAAGAAATGTAAATGCATCCTCATTGAGAGACATTGACCTTTGTTCTGCCACTGCAAGATTTGGGAGAAAATACCTTTGACCGCTATTTTTCCATTTTCACAGACATTTGAGAGGACCCAAAAACCTCCCAAGATGGGGTTTGGAGGCCTCATCACATAACCAGCAGGTAGAGGCTGCAGGCTCTGGGCTCACTGGTGTGGAGGCTGAGGACAGAACAGGAGTAGCCTGGGAGGGACTGAAGGGTGGTTTCCACTTTCTCAAACTTTGCTGACAACTTGCTGATTCTTGCTGACTCTTCTTCTGTCTACAAATATTACTGTTCTTGGTCCTTGAACTGATTACTTTGTTATCAGAAGACTGGATTGTGCATCTGCTGAATGTGTCCATTGTCCTGCAAAAATTGCTCAGCATCCCCCAGTTTGGCAGAACGTGAATTGGCTACTCAGGTGAACTTGGAGTTTGATAGATTGCACTTGTTAGTGAAGAACTTTGAATGTGTTCATGTTTCCGCAAGCAAGAAGGGTTTGAGCAGGCTGCCTGAGGTGTATCAACAGCTTGCACCATGACCAAGTGCGGGAGTGAAGACCTGCCTTCCGAGGACCTGAGAATTGTTTGTGCTTGACGATGAGAAGAGAAACAGGGAGCATGAGATTGAGAGCACAGCAGAAACATCACCTCCTGAGCTGGACAAGGACACCTTACCAGAGACATCCCCAGCTCAGACAGAGAACCTCAGAGAACAGACACTGGCAGACATTGTTACCATGACTGTTCCTGACCAAAATCCACCGTATCCTTCCTGTGGTTCCTGGGTGAACTGTGTGTTGGGCTTGATTGAACATCTGAGGGTAGCCCACGGGAAAAGGAGGGTTTGTTTTCGGTGTGCTAAATGGGGGTAAGAGATGAGTACTTATCACAGCATTGTTTTTCACCTTCCTAAATGCAGGGAAACAGCGGAAATGGCTTCAGCCAGGGAGTGGATCTGTGAGGTATGTGGCAGGGACTTCAAGACAAAAATTGGTCTGAGACAACCCAAAAGATTGGCATACTCATGGGTTAGAAATCAGGAAAGGGTCACCGTTTCCCACCCAAAACAGACTTCCAAGCCAACAGAAGATGGTGGAGTAAAGAGAAGGAAGAACTCCTGATAAGATTGGAGGGCCAGTTTGAGGGTAACAAAACCATCAATAAACTCATTGCAGAACACACATCACAACCAAAATGGCTAAACAAATCAGCACTAAAATGAGATTTCTGCTCAAGAAACCAGCTGAGGATGTAGATAAGGATCCTGGAATGAGTCATGGAACCAGGAGAGCCGCTGTGTGCCTGAGAAGGGACTTGGCCATTGATCTTGAGAGGAGTCAGATGCCTGGGAGACCAGCAGCTGGAAGGAAAACAGATCCCAAGATGAGTCACCACCCTGATAAAGATAACAACAGCTGGGAAACACCAACCGACAGAGGGAGGGGCAGCTGCAGGCCCATTATCTCAGAACCCTCAGTGAATTGCTATCATCTGGGGCAATTAACACCTTCCCAAGGGAATTTCAAGAACTTTCTAGGTGCCCACAGCAGTCTTGGGGCTCTGTGCCCCATGGCCTCCCTGCTGGGCAGCCTCTGCCAGCTCCTGCAGAGCCCGTGGCACCTGTGGGGCTTCACAGACAGCCCTGCCCCGGCCTCTGCTGGCCTCTGGGCCTCTGGGCCAGCAGAGAGGCTGGCTAGGGCTGGCCATGGCCGGGAACTGGCCCTGAGCCCCGCAGGAGGATGGAGCTGGGCCACAGCCAAACTCAGCACAGGGCAGAGCTGGGCTCAGCAGCCAGGGCTGCGCACAGCTGGGGACAGATACTAGCAGTGACAAATGTCCTGGGACCCCTCCCTGCTCTGTCCATGCCCCCAAGGGCACAGAGCAGCCTCCTCTCTCGGGCTCTTGCCTGTTTTCAATGCCTTGCCCAGGCGCTGGCCCTGCCCCACAAGGCCTGGGCTGAGTCCTGCCCCTGCACACTCTGCCAGGCTGAGATGGACACTGATGGTTTCTGTGCCAGGCTCTCCCAGCCCAGCCCAGCTCCCTGCAAGCTCTGCCAGCTGCCCTGAGCTCTGGGCAGCACCAAGGGCCTCTCCCCAGCACAGCCCAGCCGGCTCTGGCCCCACAGCTCTGCTCAGGCCAGGCTGCTCTGGGCACTGCCCCACGGCCTCAGCCCCTGCCAAGGGCACAGCAGCAGCTGCAGCTCAGCCAGGACTCAGCCCCAGCCATGGGGGAAGGGGCTTGGCCAAGGCCAAAGGAGCTCCCTGGCTGCCCTGCTCCCCTCTGGCTGAGGTGCTGAGAGCTCTTTCACCTCTCCTGCACCAGAAATACTCAGGGTTGTACTCACAGAGTCAGTGGACATTGGGACGTTCCAGCTGCAGGAGATCACTCCAGGAGCTGCAGCTGCATTGTCCTGCAGCCAGAGGTTCCTGTGCCAAGGGCTGGCAGTGATTCTGCCCCAGGCACTTCTCAGCACCTTCCCAGCCCTGACTGATTTAAGCTCTCTGTGCCTGTGTGCTGTGCCCGGGCTGGCTGCAGGCAGTGCCCCAGCCCTGCTGGGCTTGGAGAAAAGCTGCTCATCAAGAGAAATGATCCTTGGAAGCTCTTGGTGTTCAGGAGCTGCTTCTGTGCCAGGAGCCTGGCCCAGCTCAGCAATACAGACACAGCACAAGGACTTCAATGACCCTCTCTGGCTTTGTGCTGAGGCCCAAGGCATCAGTCCCTGGGAAGGAGCTGAAGAAACCTCTCAAGAATCAAGTCAGAATCCAACTCCAAAGTTTCTTTGACTTTTAATGAGTCTGAATGAGGGACACAAATGAGAAAGTGTCTCCAGGCCCCAGACAGAGCATAGAATTGGAGGCAGTGATGACAGGTGGGGATAAATAGAAGCCAAGTCTCAGTGCCCTGGGGTACAGCAGCTTCTGTGCCAGCAAGGGCTATCAGGAGACACCTTGTGCTGAGGCACTGGAGCCTCCTGCACAGCCGCAGCCAGGCTGGGCACTGTCACCTCCTTATCCTGCCCTCAGCATCTCCCCCTAGCCCACATCCCAGTGGCCTCAAGGATCTGCTGGAAGGAGTCCCTGGGGAGCCTTGGTCAGGAATGGCCCCGGGGCCTCCTTCATGCTCAAAGGGACTGCAGGTTTTTCGAAAGACTTTGGCTTTTGCCTTGGAGACTCTGAGAGTTTTGGTCAATCACGGCCTCCAATTAGCTGCTGTAATTAGTCCCTGGAGAGGCTTTGTCAGTAACAACAGAGCATGGGCTCATTAATGCTTCAAGGAACTCAAATATTTTAAGGTACTTGGTGTTTCCCCTCTGATACAGACTCTGTGAGAGGTTTGTGCAATCATGGCCTCAATTAATCTGTTTTAACGAGTCCTTTGAGAGCTTTGTACTGACACTCAGTGGGGCTCATTAATGCTTTGAGATACTCAGTTGTTAAGGTACTTTGGAATATCCTTTCCACACTGAGTCTCTGAGAGGTTTTTGTGCCATCCTTGCCTCCAATTCACTCCTCCAAGGAGTCCATGAGGAGCCTGTGTTGGGGATGGTCCTTAGTGGGACCCATTAATGCCTCAAGACTTTGACTCCTGGAAAGGCTTGTGCCATCACCTCTCAGGCCCTGAGGTTCCAGGGCTCAGCTCCAAATGCACCACAGGGCTCATTAGGATCAAGCAAGTCCTGACGAACCATGGCTCTGCCTTGATTTCTCTCTGCTCTAGTGCCATTCATTAAGAAGGTTTCCTACAATATTTATGGAGTGATATTTTAAAGAGCTTCTAGGAAATATGTATTCCTGTTTTAAAGGGTCTCTTTTATTGCTGTTCTTATTACACAAGAGGAGATTACAGAATGCAGTGACTGATAATGATCCCAGGACTCTTTTCAGGAGGTCTGGCCTGCTCAGAAAAGCTCTGCCTGGAGGTCTGACCCAGCATGGACAACCTTGCTCCACATCCCCCAAGCCCATCCTGTCTCTCCTCACTCACCTGGGACCTGCTTTGCTTGGAGAACTGGCTGCACTCAGGAATAAAGGGCCTTTCTTTCTTTTTGTTTTATAGCAAATCCTGAGTTTCCCCATTGAAAACAGATACCCTCTGTAAGAGGCAATCTGAAGACCCTCACTCATTTGCCTGCCGATTGCCACGAGAAGGAACTCCCTTCCCCCACTGCAGTTCTGGCTTGGAGAAGGCAACAGTGCAGGTGCAGCCGCTGTACCGTTACGTTCTGTTCCGAATGAGGCCCGGCAAGAACTTGGCAAGGACTTGCCGAAGACCCAGCGTGGACCCAGCTCAGAGCGGCCCTCTGCAATTCCTGCTTCACTCTCCACCTTTAAGCCAAATGAACTGTTGGGGTGACTCTGGTGGTCTTTCACTGAAGACCCCTCATCTGCCTCCTTACCACCGTGACAGACAGAGATCAAGAACCCTCTCCCCAAGGACTGAGACTGAGACCCCTACCACAGAGAGTGGTGGTGGGGGGGAATGACATGACCTGTTCTTCTCCAGTAACTTCAATGGACTTATTCATCATTGTGTTTGTTCAGCCTGGATGATTTTCTGTAGATACACCTGTTCCCCCCATAGCAATTTCAATAGACTCTCATTGTTCTGCATGTTCCCCCCTTTCCCTCTGTGGACTATAACTGGACCCCTGGGTTGGGCAGGATTTTGGAGACTCTCCCCAACACAACAAGACGGATCCCCATCGTCCGGACCACTGAGGACCTCGCCTGTGTTGGTAGCTATTCCCATCCCCCCTTCTCTCTCTCTCTCTCTCTCTCTCTTTTTATTTCTTTCTGACCCCACTATCGCATTTATTGTTTTTGGCCCTTAATAAAGGTGCCTCTGTTGTGATTAAACTGATAGTCCCCTGCTGTTTGTCTTTTGCACTTTGGGATCGGCTAACGAACCATCACGACACCCCGCTATAAGCGGATCGTGACACCCTCCTCAAGTGTGTTGCAAACCCAAGGTGTCCAAGTGCCTCCAAGACCACTCCAGATCTGCCCTGGGCCAGCTGTGAGGGTGGATCATCAGCCCAACCTGCACTGGGCCATTGCAAGGGACTCTTGCCATGGTCACTGCACTGACCCCACTGCTGGGTTTGGGTGCCATGGCAACCCTCATCAGTTGAAGTTTCCTTGGAAACCACCCCAGGACCCCTTTCTGCAGCCAGGTTCCATGGCCACTTGCCTGCAGAGCTGTTACTGCCCTCGGCTGCCATGGCAGCCCTCAGGACAAAGAGGTGCCAGGGCTGTTCCAGGCACAATTGCAGTGCCCCTCCTTGGTGCCACCAGGTGCCACAGCAACAGCCACAGGGACCCATTTCTTAGTTTGGTGCCACAGCAATCAATGCCTGGAGGCATTGTGATGGTTGTTTGCCATGGAAACATGCCCTGGGCCTTTCTTCAGATCTGCTGTCACAGCCCGGAGACAGAGGGGATTCCTTGCTGGGGCCTTGTGCCATAGGCACCTGCCCTGTGCCACGCTGGCCGGTCAGGAACCACGGAACCAGCAGCAAACGGCAGTGCCAGGGCCAAGGACAGGTCAGGCAGACAGAAAGGGGCAGTGCTGGGCACTGTTTCCATGGCAAGCCTCACTGGGTGTGACACCTGGGACACCTTTCCTGTCAGGTGCCATAGAAACCCCTTTTTGGGACTGATGGCACGGACACTGGCACTGAGACGCTGCTGGGCCAGGTGCTGAGCACAGGGCTGAGCACACAGAGATGGTTTTGCTCTTGCTGAGCTCCCACTGAGCCAAGGCCTGTTCTGCCCCCCTCGGCCACGCTGGGGAGGGGCTGGGGCTGGCAGGGAGGTGTGGAGGGGACACAGCCAGCACAGGTGACCCCGCTGGCCCTGGAATACCCCAGCCCATAGGACATCCTGGTCAGTGTATAAAGTGGGGGGAGTAAGGAGCAAGGGGAACTTTTGGAGTGAGGGCTTTTGTCTTCCTAGGTAACTCTTAGGCAGGATGGGGCCCTGTTTTGCTGGTGCACAAGGTAAGCACCAAAAACACAGACACCAACCTAAGGAAGTGTGTAATTTATAGAATGCAAACCAGCAAAAACTGACAAAAGGAGAAGCTCTGCAAAGGACATAGTCATTAGCCAAAGCTACAAAACCAGCTCAGCAATGCACCCAACCATCACTACCAAAGATTGCCTACATTGATTAAGATAGATTTAGCAGCAGTAACTCTCAGACTTTACCATCACCCAGACCCACACAGCAGCTTGGAAGAAGCTGTTGCAGCCAAGAACTGCAGAGCCACTCCTAGACACTGGAAATTCCTGCAGGTGCCTCCAGCCCCAGATGAGTCGCCAGCCTTGCTGTGAGAGGGCCCAGCTCTGATACTGCTCAATAAACAAACTGACAGCAGTGTGGGAGCATCTGTTTTCATCCTCCTCTTGGGTCCCTCCCAAAGCCTGGCCAGGGCCCAAGGAGGAACCAAGGGAGCTGACTTTGATCCTACAGCCCCAAGCCAGATGCGGCCTTGTCCACCTTCTAAATACAGAAAGGTAAAGCCATGTTTGACTAATGAACACATCCAGTGATGATATTGCTAATAATGCATTGTTCAGGAGCAGCTACAAATACAAAATTGGATTAGAAAGTTCTCTGTGGTTACAAGATGCAGCTGAGGATGTGTAATCAGTTCCTATCTGTTAGAGGTGGTGTGCCCAATTCTGTTAATTGGGCAGTTTACTTTATCTCTTCCATAACCAATCATCTCTCTGGGAAATATCTTCTGCTAATGGGCCATTGTATGTCACTGCATGACTGATAAAAATGAAATCATCCCATTGTGAGATGCTCCACCCAGTGGGAGGAGCCAAGCATTCCTGCCTGGATATAATCTCAGACTTCAAACACCACAGCCAGCCTTTTCCCACTGCATTCTCAGAGGAGCAGCTTTTCTTCTGCACTGGATTCCCATAGGAAGATTCCCAACAACACCACTACTGGACCTACAGAGGCAAACTCCACCCTGCTCCAGGATCACTGCTTGAACAGAAGCACACCTGTCACTGCAGGAGGACTGCAGCCACCATTTAATTGGACTGCTGCCAACACCCTGACCCACAGTGTGTCAGGTCATATTCTGACTCGGTCAGTGGTTTTTCTTACGTTTGTCCCATTGCATTTGCATTTTTGATATTCTCCTAGTGAAGGACTGCTCCCTTTGGCACACAGGCAAATCCCATCCTGCCTTTTTCCTTCCTTGCCAGACGAGGAGCTGAAGATGGAGTCCAGAGTTGACAAATCCCCATGGCAGAACCTCATGGAAGAGGCTGTTTTGAGCGGCTCCATGGAACAGGAATCCAATGGGGAGGAAAAGCCCCAGAGATCCCACAGGAGGAGGGGCTCCAAACCCAGCCCAGGGTGCTCTGAGGAGGAAAGACCCAGCCTGTGCCAGGAAGGTGGACAGAGCTTCAGCAAGAGGTCAGAGCTGGTGGTCCACGAGCATCTTCAGAATGGGGAGAATCCCTATAAGTGCTTGGAGTGTGGAAAGAGCTTCAGACAGAGCTCTGACCTGCTCCGCCACCAGATGATCCACACGGGGGAATGGGCCTACGAGTGTGGGGAGTGTGGGAAGGGCTTCAGGTGCAGCTCTGAGCTCATCGCCCACCAACGCATCCACACCGGGGAGAGGCCTTACGAATGTCCTGAGTGTCCAAAAAGGTTTCACACCAGCTCCCATCTCCTTCTGCATGAGCGGATTCACACAGCCGAGAGGCCCTTCCGCTGCCCTGACTGCAGAGAGGGCTTCAAGCATAACTCCCACCTCGTCAGGCACCAGCGCATCCACACTGGGGAGAGGCCGTACAGGTGTCCCCAGTGTGGGAAGAGCTTCACCCAGAGGTCTAACTTGACCAGACACCAACGGAGGCACCAGTAAGAGAAGCCCTGCAAATGCCCTGACTGCAGGAAGAGCTTTGTCCAGCTTCATCCTCTATTGGAGGACCCATGTTGGGAAGAGATCTGGTGGCCCATGTTCCCTGTGATCCATGCTGGGAAGACACCTGTTCCTTTTCCTGGCCCTGGCAATGACATGATGTGGGGTCAAATGACATGAGGGTTTGGCCATTGTGTTGCAATTACATTCACTCTCACACTGATGTCATTGCCAGGGGCAGGAAAGGGACTGTTTCTTTCCCCCAAGGAGAAGGGCATCCTTTCCAGGAAGGAAGAAATACGTGTCTGGGAAGAGACAGTCGGTGGTGATGTACTTTTCCCTGTAAATGGTTTTTCTTACGATTTCTGTGTTCAATATTGTTTCTGTTCCTGTTCAATATTGTTTCTGTTCCTGTTTGTTCCTTATCACATTGCTGTTCTCAATAAATTGTTCTTAGCTCAGGATCTTTGTCTTTTGTGCTTTCCATGGGAGGCAGGAGGGCAGCAAGCTGCACTGCAGTATTACTGGGAGCAGGAAATTGGGGAATCCCATTCCTAAACCTGGGCCCATGGAAACCAGGATTGCGAGCTGGTCCCAGCCTTGGTGGCCATGGCAACAGCCTTGGGAGTGGCTCCCTGGCTGGGGCTGTGGGAACCTCTTCACTCTGGTGCCCAGGGACAGGACTGGAGGGAACGGCTGCAGCTGAGTCGGGGCAGCCTTAACTTGGATCTCAGGAAAAGGTTTTTCCCCAGAGGCTGCTGGGGCACTGCCCA
>NC_133062.1:5227500-5230000 GCF_048771995.1 Taeniopygia guttata
AAAGACTCGGGCGGCTCGGCGCGTTCCCCTCCGCCGCGGCGGCGGCGGCGGTGGCGGCGGCGGCGGCCGGTGCGCCGGGCCGGTGGTGTGCGGCTCCATTGAGGGGTGGGGAGCTACTCCCGCTTGATCCCCTGCGGTGGTGTCCGCGGCCGCCGGCCCGCGCCCGCCGCGTCGCGGCCGTCGTCCCCGCCGCGTACCGCCCGCGGCCGGGGTGGATTCCGCGCCGCGCCGGGGAGGGGCGCCCTGCCCCCCCCCTCTCCGTGGCCCGGCCTCGGCGGAGAAGAGGCCGCGGCGCGCGGTCGGCCGCGGGGGCCGACCCGCCCGCCTCGAAACGGGCGACGCCGGCGAGAAGAGCGCGCGCTCTCTCGCCCCCCTTCCTCAGCTGCGGGGTTGCGGCCGCCGGGGCCCGCCGCGCTCTCCTCCTTCCCGGGCCGCCTCCGCGGTCTCTCGCGCGCGGCGCCGCGTCCGGCGCCGCGGCCGCGCCTTCTCTCTGTCCCCCTCGACGGCCTTCCCCTCGAGCGCGCCGGCGGCCGCCGGTCGCCGGCCATCCCCCGGCTCTGAGCGCCCGCGCCCGCCCGGGGCGAGCGCTCGGCGGGCCCTCCGTCGCCGGGAGGGTCCGCGAGCGCGGGCGGCCCCGTGCCGAGCGGCGGCGGCGCCGCTCGGCGAGTGTCCCCCGCGAGCCAGCGCGCGGGGGACGGTCGGCCGGAAGGCGCCCGCCGTCGCCGGCGGCGGTCCCGGCCCGGGCCCCGCCCGCCGCCTCCCCGTCGCCCTTCCCCGGCCGCTCGCGGACCGGGAGGAAGGTAGGGCGGGCGTCGCTCCCCCACGGGCTCGGCGCTCGCGCGCCTTCCCCCCGGGCGCGTGCCCCTAAGGGGAAGGGGCTCCGTGGCGGTGCGAGGCGGCGGCGGTCCCGGGAAGGGCGGCCGTCGCGGCGGCGGGTCAGCCGCCCGGCAGGCTCCGGGCACTCGCGACGCCGGCTCGGGTCTCGGTGTGGCGCCCGCCTCCGGCGCCGGCGGCGGAGCGCGTCCGCCAGGCGCTCGCCCTCTCCCGGCGGGAGCCGGTCCCGCGGGGGGGCCGTGTGTGTGCCGGTAGGGCGGTGGCCGTCGCGTGCCGTCTCGAGCGCGGTAAGGCCGCTGGGGAAAGAGAGAGCGAGCGAGCCGAGAGAGAGAGCAGAGAGAGGGCCGGCCGCGCGCCGTGGCGCGGCGGCGCGCTCCGCGAGTCCGCGGGAGCGGTCGTAAGAGAAGGGGGAGGCGGCGCGCGCGGGGGCCGACGGCCGCGCCCCCGGCCGCGTGCGTCCCGTCGTCCCGTGGCAACGAGGCCGGGCGGGCCACCGCGTGGCCCCCCGCGGTCCGGCGCGCGCCGCGCGGCTCCCTCCGTGCGGAGGCCGGGCCGAGCCCGGGCGCCTGGGCCGCCTTCGAAGGACGGCACGGGAGGCGGCGTCTCCCCCCCCCCCACCCTCGCGGCGGGGGGAGGCGGTCGGGGGCGCGGGCCCCCCCGCTTTTCCGCCGACCTTCGGAGCGTTCCGTGGGTTTCGCTCTCGCTTCGTTTTTTTTCTTCCCCCACCTCGGTTTGTGGTTGCGTGTGTGCTCGTACAGTTGGCAGCCGGGGCCGCGCGGCCGCGCGCGGGCCCTCGGCGAGAGAAAGAAAAGAGGGGGCCGCTCGACGCGAGCGGTCTCCCGGCCCCTCCGCCCGTGCGCGGGGTGGGTGCCGAAAGGCAGACAACTCTTAGCGGTGGATCACTCGGCTCGTGCGTCGATGAAGAACGCAGCTAGCTGCGAGAATTAATGTGAATTGCAGGACACATTGATCATCGACACTTCGAACGCACTTGCGGCCCCGGGTTCCTCCCGGGGCTACGCCTGTCTGAGCGTCGCTTGACGATCAATCGCCGCCCGGGGGGGGTTCGCCACCCCGGCGGCGCGGCTGGGGTCGCATCGCAGGCCCGTCGGCCGCGGCCGTCGTGGCCGCGCAAGGGCCTTCGTCCCCCTAAATGCAGACTCGGGGAGCGCTCCGTAGCTCCCCGCTCCCGGAGCGAGCCGCTGGGGCGGAGCTCGTCCTCGCCGGGGGCCGCGCCGCCAGGCGGTGGCGCGGCGGCCGGAGAAGAGAGAGCGAGAGAGACGCGGTCGAGGGCGCCCCGCCGAAGGGGCGCCGAGAGACGAAGGGCGAGAGAAGGGAGGCGAGGCGCGCGGGCCTCGCCCCCCGGCCTCCCCCCGCGCGGGCGGCTGTCTGCGGGTACCGTGCCGTGCTGCCGGGCCGCGCGCGAGGTGCGAGCGCCGTGGGGGCGGGGGGGCCAACCCGCCGTCCTCCTTCCCTCGCCGTCCTTCTCTGTCGCCGTCTCGGGGCGCCGTCGCCGTTCTCGCCGACTCTCTCTCCTCGCCGAAGGCCGTCGCGCCGCCCCGCCGCCTGGCGGCCGGGGTTCCTCCCGGTCGGGGCCGTCTCTGCCGCGTGCTCTCCCTCGCCTTTCGGTTCTCGTCTCCGGGACGGGGTCGAACGCGCCTCTTCC
>NC_133062.1:5240000-5245000 GCF_048771995.1 Taeniopygia guttata
GTCCCGGTCGCCGGACGTGCTCCTGGCGGGGCCGAGCGCCGGAGGAGGCCGGCACGACTGGATGCCAGGTAGACCTGATAACCTGGCGGCGGACTTAGGCTTTCGGCCGCCCGGCACCGGGGTAGACCATTTGTCCTGCCGCCGCCCGGGGTAGACCTGTTGCAGCCAAGCCGCGGGCTAGACCCGGCGTCCCGCCGCCGCCCGGGGTAGACCTGTTGCAGCCAAGCCGCGGGGAAGACCCGGCGTCCCGCCGCCGCCCGGGGTAGACCTGTTGCAGCCAAGCCGCGGGCTAGACCCGGCGTCCCGCCGCCGCCGCCCGGGGTAGACCTGTTGCAGCCAAGCCCCGGGGAAGACCCGGCGTCCTGCACCCGAGGTAGAGACCCGGCGTCCTGCCGCCGCCCGGGGTAGACCTGTTGCAGCCAAGCCGCGGGGAAGACCCGGCGTCCCGCCGCCGCCCGGGGTAGACCTGTTGCAGCCAAGCCGCGGGCTAGACCCGGCGTCCCGCCGCCGCCGCCCGGGGTAGACCTGTTGCAGCCAAGCCGCGGGCTAGACCCGGCGTCCCGCCGCCGCCGCCCGGGGTAGACCTGTTGCAGCCAAGCCGCGGGCTAGACCCGGCGTCCCGCCGCCGCCGCCCGGGGTAGACCTGTTGCAGCCAAGCCGCGGGGAAGACCCGGCGTCCCGCCGCCGCCCGGGGTAGACCTGTTGCAGCCAAGCCGCGGGCTAGACCCGGCGTCCTGCACCCGGGGTACAGACCCGGCGTCCTGCCGCCGCCCGGGGTAGACCTGTTGCAGCCAAGCCCCGGGCTAGACCTGTCGTCCCGGTGCCGGACGTCTCCTCCGGCCCCCGGCTTTAACGCGTGTGCCTGCGCCGGGCTAGGCCCTGTCGTCCTCCTCCGGCCCCGGCCTCCGGCTGCCCGGCCGGCGGGGCAGACCTGTTCCTCTGGAGCCCGGGTAGACCTGTTGTCCCGCGCACGACCGACCCTCTGGCCGCCGGGCGCCGGGCTAGAGAGGGAAGGAGCCGGCCGGTAGGAGCCGGCGGCGCTCCCGCCTCCTCCTTTGTGCCCAAAGCCACGGCAGCCCGGCTCCTGCCTCCCTTTCTGCGTCCCTCGCTTCCTTCGGCCGTCCTGCCCCGGGCTGGGACGGGGCCGGGCCGGGCCGGAGCGCCAAGGAAGGAAGGCCGTCAAAGCAGGAAGGCCGGGCGAGAGCCGAGGAGAAGGCTTCTCGGAAAAGGGGCTGCCGCCTCTGCCGCGGGCTCTGGCCCTGCCGGCCGAAGGCCCCGCCTGCCTCGATGTGGGCCGGCTCCCGGCCCTGCCGCCGCTGCAGACGTGCCAAGCGGCCGAGCAGAGAGCGGGCGGGGGACTTGAGGGTAAAGGCTGCCGGCGGCGCCGGGGAGTCTGACGGGGCAGGGCGGGGCGCCCCCAACCGTCGATGGGCGGGCGGCTGCCACAGACAGGGCAGGGGCAGGGGGCAGGGACGGGGAGAGAGGCCACGCCAGAGTGCGTGCAGGAGCGGCGGGACGGGGTTGGGGGCGGGGGGGTGCTCTGAGGGGGTGGCGTCGGATTGTGAGTGTGTGGAGCGGGCGTGCGTGTCCCTGTCTCTCTCCCTCTCTCTCTGTACCTCTCTCTCTTTCTCTCTGTGAGCGAGGGCCGTGGGCCGGCGCCTCCGTGCTGGCGCCAGGCACCTCGACGCCGAGCCCCCCGCGGCCCCCCCCCGGACCCCTGCCGAGGGCCGAAGGGCTCTGCGGACCGTGAAAGAAGCAGCCCAGGAACGGCCCAGAAGCGACCGCCCGAGTCGCATCGGGGGCCGCCGCCGACGCGCTTCCCTTGCACGCTGGCCCCGCTGAGATGCTGTGGCCCCGTGGCCCCGGGGGCAGACCTCGTGTTCCGGGCGCCGGGGGCAGACCTGTGTTCCCGGCCCCGAGGTTGACCTGTTGTCCGAACGGCGCCAGCTTAGACCTTTTGTCCGGCCTCCGGGGTAGACCTGTTGTCCGGCCTCCGGGGTAGACCTGTTGTCCGACCGCCGGGCTAGACCTCTTGTCCGGGCGCCGGGCTAGACCTGTTTCCAGGGACCCGGGGTGGACCTGTCGTCCGGCACCCGGGCTAGTGCTCTTCTCCGGGCGCGGGGGTAGACCTTTTTCTCCGGGCGCCGGGGTAGACCTCTTCTCCGGGCGCCGGGGAAGACCATTTGCCCGGGCGCCGGGGTAGACCTTTTTCTCCGGTCGCCGGGCTGGACCTGTTGTCCGTGCGCCAGCTTAGACCTTTTGGTCCGGGCGCCGGGGTAGACCTTTGGTCCGGGATCCGTGGTAGACCCGTTGTCCGGACTGCGGGGTAGACCTGCTGTCCGGACTCCGGGGTAGACCTGTTGTCCCTGCTGGCGGGTAGACCTCTTGTCCGAATCTCGGGGTAGACCTGCTGTCCGGACTGCGGGGTAGACCTGCTGTCCGGGCGCCGGGGTAGACCTTTTGTCCGAACTCCGGGGTAGAGCTCTTGTCCGAATCTCGGGGGTAGACCTGTTGTCCGACCGCCGGGGTAGACCTCTTGTCCGGGCGCCGGGCTAGACCTGTTTCCAGGGACCCGGGGTAGACCTGTCGTCCGGCAACCGGGCTAGAGCTCTTCTCCGGGCGCGGGGGTAGACCTTTTTCTCAGGGCGCCGGGGTAGACCTCTTCTCCGGGCGCCGGGGTGGACCCGTTGCCCGTGCGCCAGCTTAGACCTTTTGGTCCGGGCGCCGGGCTAGACCTTTGGTCCGGGATCCGTGGTAGACCCGTTGTCCGGACTGCGGGGTAGACCTCTTGTCCGGCCTCCGGGGTAGACCTGCTGTCCGGACTCCGGGGTAGACCTTCTGTCTCTGCTGGCGGGTAGACCTCTTGTCCGAATCTCGGGGTAGACCTGCTGTCCGGACTGCGGGGTAGACCTGTTGTCCGGCCTCCGGGGTAGACCTGTTGTCCATACTCCGGGGTAGACCTCTTGTCCGAACCTCGGGGTAGACCTGGTGTCCGAACTCCGGGGTAGACCTGCTGTCCGAACTGCCGGGTAGACCTGTTGTCCGAACTCCGGGGTAGACCTCTTGTCCTAGCTGGCGGGTAGACCTGTTGTCCGAATCTCGGGGTAGACCTGTTGTCCGAATCCCGGGGTAGACCTGTTGTCCGAATCTCCGGGTAGACCTGCTGTCCGAAATCCGGGGTAGACCTGCTGTCCGAACTCCGGGGTAGACCTCTTGTCCGAACCGCGGGGTAGACCTGGCTTCCGAACTACGGGGTAGACCTGGTGTCCGGACTGCGGGGTAGACCTGGTGTCCGAACTCCGGGGTAGACCTGTTGTCCCTGCTGGCGGGTAGACCTGTTGTCCGAATCTCGGGGTAGACCTGCTGTCCGAAATACGGGGTAGACCTGCTGTCCGAACCGCGGGGTAGACCCGTTGTCCGAATCTCGGGGTAGACCCGTGTTCCGGGGTAGACCTGGTGTCCGGACTCCGGGGTAGACCTGCTGTCCGAACTGCCGGGTAGACCTGTTGTCCGAACTGCCGGGTAGACCTGCTGTCCGAACTGCCGGGTAGACCTGCTGTCCGAACTGCCGGGTAGACCTGGTGTCCCGGCCGGCGCCGGAAGTTCGCCAAGGGGTCGCTGTTTCCAGCCGCCTCCGGCTACGTCGACGTAGAGGGCGGCCTGCGGTGGCGCAGCTTCCCGGTCGAGCGCCAGCGGTCCCCTTGGAGGCGCCGGCGGCCTTGGACTCGTCTGTACGTATATTGGGAGCGAGGTGACGGGCTGCATCCCCGCAGGTTCCACGAGGGCGCCTGTGTCCGAGGCGGAGGATAGGGCGGCCGCGTCGCGCGCGGTCGTCGGGGTGAAGCGAGTGCCGCCTGCACCGGGTGAGCCGCGGGGGCTTGGTCCCGGTGCCCCGTCCTGCCCCCCAGGGCAGTTTCGAGGAATATCCGACCCGAGAGGCCAGCGAGAAATGACGAGGCCGAGAAAGCCAGAGCGAGGGCCGCGAGAGAGACGAAGCGAAAGGCCGAAAGAGCGTGTCGAGAAGCCGCTCGCTGAGCGCAGCCAAGGTTGCAGAGAGAGACAGCCCCCGCCGCGGGCGGGCTCGAGTGTGGCGTTCCGCTCCGGTCGGCCGCCGCCGGCCCGGTTTGCAAGGGGGGGCGGCCCCCCTGGGACACGATGGGCTGGCGGGGCGAGGTGCGGCGGCGCCTCGTCCCTTTTCTGCCTGGCCTTAAGCCGGGGCCCGCCGGGCGCGGGTGTTTATTTTCGGCTGTCGGTCTTGGTCGCCCGGTGGCCGGCAGCCGGGGGTCGACGCGGCCGGGGTTTTTCCCCGGCCCTTGCCCGAGAGCCCCCGAACCCCGAGCAAGGCCCGGTCGGCCCGCCGCGGTGGCGGTGCCCGGTTCCCCCGCTCCCGACCTCGTTTGCCAGCGTGTCCGTGTCGGAAGGGCAGCGGCGGGGCACCCGCGGCCTGGCCCCGGCCTTCGCCGTGTGGCCGGAGACAGGGGGGGGGGCTCGGTGACGGCGGTCGCCCGATCCAGCCGTGGCGCCGGGGTGGCGGCACCCCGTGCCAGCGGCGCCTCTTGTTGAAGTCGTCCCCCTTCCTCGGCCTTAAGCCGGGGACCCGCCTCGCGGCGGGCAGCCTTTTTTTTCCACCAGCACGGACCGGAGCCCCGGCAGAGAGCACTCCCGGAAGGTCGCGGGCGTAGGCGGCGGCGCCTCGCCCTTCCTCGGTTGTGGCGACCGAGCCCGCTTCTGCCGGGGTGGGGCTGGCTTGCCCGGCCCCCCCCGGGTCCGTTGCTCTTTTTGAAGGCGTGCGCGCGGGTGCTGTGGGGGCGCCCCGCCCGCCCGGCCTCCGATGGCCTTTTCCTCTTGCGGCCCTAAGCCGCGGCACGGAGAAGCGTGCGGGCCCACGAAAGCCGAGGTTGTGTGGCAAAGAAGTGGGGGGCTGAGCGAGCCCCGAGCCGAGCCGATGCCGGCGGGTTCCGAAGCGGGGAGGGCAGCGAGAGAGGCCGCGTGCGCCTCGC
>NC_133062.1:5250000-5252500 GCF_048771995.1 Taeniopygia guttata
TGGTGTCCGCGGCCGCCGGCCCGCGCCCGCCGCGTCGCGGCCGTCGTCCCCGCCGCGTACCGCCCGCGGCCGGGGTGGTTTCCGCGCCGCGCCGGGGAGGGGCGCCCTGCCCCCCCCTCTCCGTGGCCCGGCCTCGGCGGAGAAGAGGCCGCGGCGCGCGGTCGGCCGCGGGGGCCGACCCGCCCGCCTCGAAACGGGCGACGCCGGCGAGAAGAGCGCGCGCTCTCTCGCCCCCCTTCCTCAGCTGCGGGGTTGCGGCCGCCGGGGCCCGCCGCGCTCTCCTCCTTCCCGGGCCGCCTCCGCGGTCTCTCGCGCGCGGCGCCGCGTCCGGCGCCGCGGCCGCGCCTTCTCTCTGTCCCCCTCGACGGCCTTCCCCTCGAGCGCGCCGGCGGCCGCCGGTCGCCGGCCATCCCCCGGCTCTGAGCGCCCGCGCCCGCCCGGGGCGAGCGCTCGGCGGGCCCTCCGTCGCCGGGAGGGTCCGCGAGCGCGGGCGGCCCCGTGCCGAGCGGCGGCGGCGCCGCTCGGCGAGTGTCCCCCGCGAGCCAGCGCGCGGGGGACGGTCGGCCGGAAGGCGCCCGCCGTCGCCGGCGGCGGTCCCGGCCTGGGCCCCGCCCGCCGCCTCCCCGTCGCCCTTCCCCGGCCGCTCGCGGACCGGGAGGAAGGTAGGGCGGGCGTCGCTCCCCCACGGGCTCGGCGCTCGCGCGCCTTCCCCCCGGGCGCGTGCCCCTAAGGGGAAGGGGCTCCGTGGCGGTGCGAGGCGGCGGCGGTCCCGGGAAGGGCGGCCGTCGCGGCGGCGGGTCAGCCGCCCGGCAGGCTCCGGGCACTCGCGACGCCGGCTCGGGTCTCGGTGTGGCGCCCGCCTCCGGCGCCGGCGGCGGAGCGCGTCCGCCAGGCGCTCGCCCTCTCCCGGCGGGAGCCGGTCCCGCGGGGGGGCCGTGTGTGTGCCGGTAGGGCGGTGGCCGTCGCGTGCCGTCTCGAGCGCGGTAAGGCCGCTGGGGAAAGAGAGAGCGAGCGAGCCGAGAGAGAGAGCAGAGAGAGGGCCGGCCGCGCGCCGTGGCGCGGCGGCGCGCTCCGCGAGTCCGCGGGAGCGGTCGTAAGAGAAGGGGGAGGCGGCGCGCGCGGGGGCCGACGGCCGCGCCCCCGGCCG
The DNA here is from genome assembly GCF_048771995.1 of Taeniopygia guttata. Taxonomy (NCBI): domain Eukaryota; kingdom Metazoa; phylum Chordata; class Aves; order Passeriformes; family Estrildidae; genus Taeniopygia; species Taeniopygia guttata. The sequence continues at coordinate 5,251,148 of NC_133062.1, forward strand.
CGTGCGTCCCGTCGTCCCGTGGCAACGAGGCCGGGCGGGCCACCGCGTGGCCCCCCGCGGTCCGGCGCGCGCCGCGCGGCTCCCTCCGTGCGGAGGCCGGGCCGAGCCCGGGCGCCTGGGCCGCCTTCGAAGGACGGCACGGGAGGCGGCGTCTCCCCCCCCCCCACCCTCGCGGCGGGGGGAGGCGGTCGGGGGCGCGGGCCCCCCCGCTTTTCCGCCGACCTTCGGAGCGTTCCGTGGGTTTCGCTCTCGCTTCGTTTTTTTTCTTCCCCCACCTCGGTTTGTGGTTGCGTGTGTGCTCGTACGGTTGGCAGCCGGGGCCGCGCGGCCGCGCGCGGGCCCTCGGCGAGAGAAAGAAAAGAGGGGGCCGCTCGACGCGAGCGGTCTCCCGGCCCCTCCGCCCGTGCGCGGGGTGGGTGCCGAAAGGCAGACAACTCTTAGCGGTGGATCACTCGGCTCGTGCGTCGATGAAGAACGCAGCTAGCTGCGAGAATTAATGTGAATTGCAGGACACATTGATCATCGACACTTCGAACGCACTTGCGGCCCCGGGTTCCTCCCGGGGCTACGCCTGTCTGAGCGTCGCTTGACGATCAATCGCCGCCCGGGGGGGGTTCGCCACCCCGGCGGCGCGGCTGGGGTCGCATCGCAGGCCCGTCGGCCGCGGCCGTCGTGGCCGCGCAAGGGCCTTCGTCCCCCTAAATGCAGACTCGGGGAGCGCTCCGTAGCTCCCCGCTCCCGGAGCGAGCCGCTGGGGCGGAGCTCGTCCTCGCCGGGGGCCGCGCCGCCAGGCGGTGGCGCGGCGGCCGGAGAAGAGAGAGCGAGAGAGACGCGGTCGAGGGCGCCCCGCCGAAGGGGCGCCGAGAGACGAAGGGCGAGAGAAGGGAGGCGAGGCGCGCGGGCCTCGCCCCCCGGCCTCCCCCCGCGCGGGCGGCTGTCTGCGGGTACCGTGCCGTGCTGCCGGGCCGCGCGCGAGGTGCGAGCGCCGTGGGGGCGGGGGGGCCAACCCGCCGTCCTCCTTCCCTCGCCGTCCTTCTCTGTCGCCGTCTCGGGGCGCCGTCGCCGTTCTCGCCGACTCTCTCTCCTCGCCGAAGGCCGTCGCGCCGCCCCGCCGCCTGGCGGCCGGGGTTCCTCCCGGTCGGGGCCGTCTCTGCCGCGTGCTCTCCCTCGCCTTTCGGTTCTCGTCTCCGGGACGGGGTCGAACGCGCCTCTTCCCCGCACGAGTCTCCCCGCGTCTATCTCTCGCGCGCTCTCTCTCTCTTTCTCTCTCTCTCTCGCTTGTCCCCCGCGGTGGGGGGCAAGGGGAGGGGGGGGGAGGAGGGGGGAAAAAAAGAGCAAGCGGGGCAAAAGAAG
>NC_133062.1:5262500-5270652 GCF_048771995.1 Taeniopygia guttata
CCGGCGCCGCAGCAGAGCCGATGGCGTCTAAGGCCGGCCTTAGCCTACCTCCACCAAGCCCTCGCAGGGAGCCGCGCACCTGGGCCGGACTTGGTCCTCCGGCCGCTCGGCTAGGCGGCAAACCTGCTGTCCCGGTCGCCGGACGTGCTCCTGGCGGGGCCGAGCGCCGGAGGAGGCCGGCACGACTGGATGCCAGGTAGACCTGATAACCTGGCGGCGGACTTAGGCTTTCGGCCGCCCGGCACCGGGGTAGACCATTTGTCCTGCCGCCGCCCGGGGTAGACCTGTTGCAGCCAAGCCGCGGGCTAGACCCGGCGTCCCGCCGCCGCCGCCCGGGGTAGACCTGTTGCAGCCAAGCCGCGGGCTAGACCCGGCGTCCTGCTCCCGGGGTAGAGACCTGGCGTCCTGCCGCCGCCCGGGGTAGACCTGTTGCAGCCAAGCCGCGGGCTAGACCCGGCGTCCCGCCGCCGCCGCCCGGGGTAGACCTGTTGCAGCCAAGCCGCGGGCTAGACCCGGCGTCCCGCCGCCGCCGCCCGGGGTAGACCTGTTGCAGCCAAGCCGCGGGCTAGACCCGGCGTCCTGCACCCGAGGTAGAGACCCGGCGTCCTGCCGCCGCCCGGGGTAGACCTGTTGCAGCCAAGCCGCGGGCTAGACCCGGCGTCCTGCCGCCGCCGCCCGGGGTAGACCTGTTGCAGCCAAGCCGCGGGCTAGACCCGGCGTCCTGCACCCGAGGTAGAGACCCGGCGTCCTGCCGCCGCCCGGGGTAGACCTGTTGCAGCCAAGCCGCGGGCTAGACCCGGCGTCCTGCCGCCGCCGCCCGGGGTAGACCTGTTGCAGCCAAGCCGCGGGCTAGACCCGGCGTCCCGCCGCCGCCGCCCGGGGTAGACCTGTTGCAGCCAAGCCGCGGGCTAGACCCGGCGTCCCGCCGCCGCCGCCCGGGGTAGACCTGTTGCAGCCAAGCCGCGGGCTAGACCCGGCGTCCCGCCGCCGCCGCCCGGGGTAGACCTGTTGCAGCCAAGCCGCGGGCTGGACCCGGCGTCCTGCACCCGAGGTAGAGACCCGGCGTCCTGCCGCCGCCGCCCGGGGTAGACCTGTTGCAGCCAAGCCGCGGGCTAGACCCGGCGTCCCGCCGCCGCCGCCCGGGGTAGACCTGTTGCAGCCAAGCCGCGGGCTAGACCCGGCGTCCTGCACCCGAGGTAGAGACCCGGCGTCCTGCCGCCGCCCGGGGTAGACCTGTTACACCCAAGCCGCGGGCTAGACCCGGCGTCCCGCCGCCGCCCGGGGTAGACCTGTTGCAGCCAAGCCGCGGGCTAGACCCGGCATCCCGCCGCCGCCCGGGGTAGACCTGTTGCAGCCAAGCCGCGGGCTAGACCCGGCGTCCTGCACCCGGGGTACAGACCCGGCGTCCTGCCGCCGCCCGGGGTAGACCTGTTACACCCAAGCCCCGGGCTAGACCTGTCGTCCCGGTGCCGGACGTCTCCTCCGGCCCCCGGCTTTATCGCGTGTGCCTGCGCCGGGCTAGGCCCTGTCGTCCTCCTCCGGCCCCGGCCTCCGGCTTCCCGGCCGGCGGGGCAGACCTGTTCCTCTGAAGCCCGGGTAGACCTGTTGTCCCGCGCACGACCGACCCTCTGGCCGCCGGGCGCCGGGCTAGAGAGGGAAGGAGCCGGCCGGAAGGAGCCGGCGGCGCTCCCGCCTCCTCCTTTGTGCCCAAAGCCACGGCAGCCCGGCTCCTGCCTCCCTTTCTGCGTCCCTCGCTTCCTTCGGCCGTCCTGCCCCGGGCTGGGACGGGGCCGGGCCGGGCCGGGCCGGAGCGCCAAGGAAGGAAGGCCGTCAAAGCAGGAAGGCCGGGCGAGAGCCGAAGAGAAGGCTTCTCGGAAAAGGGGCTGCCGCCTCTGCCGCGGGCTCTGGCCCTGCCGGCCGAAGGCCCCGCCTGCCTCGATGTGGGCCGGCTCCCGGCCCTGCCGCCGCTGCAGACGTGCCAAGCGGCCGAGCAGAGAGCGGGCGGGGGACTTGAGGGTAAAGGCTGCGGGCGGCGCCGGGGAGTCTGACGGGGCAGGGCGGGGCGCCCCCAACCGTCGATGGGCGGGCGGCTGCCGCAGACAGGGCAGGGGCAGGGGGCAGGGACGGGGAGAGAGGCCACGCCAGAGTGCGTGCAGGAGCGGCGGGACGGGGTTGGGGGCGGGGGGGTGCTCTGAGGGGGTGGCGTCGGATTGTGAGTGTGTGGAGCGGGCGTGCGTGTCCCTGTCTCTCTCCCTCTCTCTCTGTACCTCTCTCTCTTTCTCTCTGTGAGCGAGGGCCGTGGGCCGGCGCCTCCGTGCTGGCGCCGGGCACCTCGACGCCGAGCCCCCCGCGGCCCCCCCCCGGACCCCTGCCGAGGGCCGAAGGGCTCTGCGGACCGTGAAAGAAGCAGCCCAGGAACGGCCCAGAAGCGACCGCCCGAGTCGCATCGGGGGCCGCCGCCGACGCGCTTCCCTTGCACGCTGGCCCCGCTGAGATGCTGTGGCCCCGTGGCCCCGGGGGCAGACCTCGTGTTCCGGGCGCCGGGGGCAGACCTGTGTTCCCGGCCCCGAGGTTGACCTGTTGTCCGAACGGCGCCAGCTTAGACCTTTTGTCCGGCCTCCGGGGTAGACCTGTTGTCCGGCCTCCGGGGTAGACCTGTTGTCCGACCGCCGGGCTAGACCTCTTGTCCGGGCGCCGGGCTAGACCTGTTTCCAGGGACCCGGGGTGGACCTGTCGTCCGGCACCCGGGCTAGTGCTCTTCTCCGGGCGCGGGGGTAGACCTTTTTCTCCGGGCGCCGGGGTAGACCTCTTCTCCGGGCGCCGGGGAAGACCATTTGCCCGGGCGCCGGGGTAGACCTTTTTCTCCGGTCGCCGGGCTGGACCTGTTGTCCGTGCGCCAGCTTAGACCTTTTGGTCCGGGCGCCGGGGTAGACCTTTGGTCCGGGATCCGTGGTAGACCCGTTGTCCGGACTGCGGGGTAGACCTGCTGTCCGGACTCCGGGGTAGACCTGTTGTCCCTGCTGGCGGGTAGACCTCTTGTCCGAATCTCGGGGTAGACCTGCTGTCCGCACTGCGGGGTAGACCTGCTGTCCGGGCGCCGGGGTAGACCTTTTGTCCGAACTCCGGGGTAGAGCTCTTGTCCGAATCTCGGGGGTAGACCTGTTGTCCGACCGCCGGGGTAGACCTCTTGTCCGGGCGCCGGGCTAGACCTGTTTCCAGGGACCCGGGGTAGACCTGTCGTCCGGCAACCGGGCTAGAGCTCTTCTCCGGGCGCGGGGGTAGACCTTTTTCTCCGGGCGCCGGGGTAGACCTCTTCTCCGGTCGCCGGGGTGGACCCGTTGCCCGTGCGCCAGCTTAGACCTTTTGGTCCGGGCGCCGGGGTAGACCTTAGGTCCGGGATCCGTGGTAGACCCGTTGTCCGGACTGCGGGGTAGACCTCTTGTCCGGACTGCGGGGTAGACCTGCTGTCCGGACTCCGGGGTAGACCTTCTGTCCCTGCTGGCGGGTAGACCTCTTGTCCGAATCTCGGGGTAGACCTGCTGTCCGGACTGCGGGGTAGACCTGCTGTCCGGCCTCCGGGGTAGACCTGTTGTCCATACTCCGGGGTAGACCTCTTGTCCGAATCTCGGGGTAGACCTGGTGTCCGAACTCCGGGGTAGACCTGCTGTCCGAACTCCGGGGTAGACCTGTTGTCCGAACGCCGGGGTAGACCTCTTGTCCTAGCTGGCGGGTAGACCTGTTGTCCGAATCTCGGGGTAGACCTGTTGTCCGAATCCCGGGGTAGACCTGTTGTCCGAATCTCCGGGTAGACCTGCTGTCCGAAATCCGGGGTAGACCTGCTGTCCGAACTCCGGGGTAGACCTCTTGTCCGAACCGCGGGGTAGACCTGGTGTCCGAACTACGGGGTAGACCTGGTGTCCGGACTGCGGGGTAGACCTGTTGTCCGAACTCCGGGGTAGACCTGTTGTCCCTGCTGGCGGGTAGACCTGTTATCCGAATCTCGGGGTAGACCTGCTGTCCGAAATACGGGGTAGACCTGCTGTCCGAAATACGGGGTAGACCCGTGTTCCGGGGTAGACCTGGTGTCCGGACTCCGGGGTAGACCTGGTGTCCGGACTGCCGGGTACACCTGTTGTCCGAACTGCCGGGTAGACCTGCTGTCCGAACTGCCGGGTAGACCTGTTGTCCCGGCCGGCGCCGGAAGTTCGCCAAGGGGTCGCTGTTTCCCGCCGCCTCCGGCTACGTCGACGTAGAGGGCGGCCTGCGGTGGCGCAGCTTCCCGGTCGAGCGCCAGCGGTCCCCTTGGAGGCGCCGGCGGCCTTGGACTCGTCTGTACGTATATTGGGAGCGAGGTGACGGGCCGCATCCCCGCAGGTTCCACGAGGGCGCCTGTGTCCGAGGCGGAGGATAGGGCGGCCGCGTCGCGCGCGGTCGTCGGGGCGAAGCGAGTGCCGCCTGCACCGGGTGAGCCGCGGGGGCTTGGTCCCGGTGCCCCGTCCTGCCCCCCCCGGGCAGTTTCGAGGAATATCCGACCCGAGAGGCCAGCGAGAAATGACGAGGCCGAGAAAGCCAGAGCGAGGGCCGCGAGAGAGACGAAGCGAAAGGCCGAAAGAGCGTGTCGAGAAGCCGCTCGCTGAGCGCAGCCAAGGTTGCAGAGAGAGACAGCCCCCGCCGCGGGCGGGCTCGAGTGTGGCGTTCCGCTCCGGTCGGCCGCCGCCGGCCCGGTTTGCAAGGGGGGGCGGCCCCCCTGGGACACGATGGGCTGGCGGGCGAGGTGCGGCGGCGCCTCGTCCCTTTTCTGCCTGGCCTTAAGCCGGGGCCCGCCGGGCGCGGGTGTTTCTTTTCGGCTGCCGGTCTTGGTCGCCCGGTGGCCGGCAGCCGGGGGTCGACGCGGCCGGGGTTTTTCCCCGGCCCTTGCCCGAGAGCCCCCAAACCCCGAGCAAGGCCCGGTCGGCCCGCCGCGGTGGCGGTGCCCGGTTCCCCCGCTCCCGACCTCGTTTGCCAGCGTGTCCGTGTCGGAAGGGCAGCGGCGGGGCACCCGCGGCCTGGCCCCGGCCTTCGCCGTGTGGCCGGAGACAGGGGGGGGCTCGGTGACGGCGGTCGCCCGATCCAGCCGTGGCGCCGGGGTGGCGGCACCCCGTGCCAGCGGCGCCTCTTGTTGAAGTCGTCCCCCTTCCTCGGCCTTAAGCCGGGGACCCGCCTCGCGGCGGGCAGCCTTTTTTTTCCACCAGCACGGACCGGAGCCCCGGCAGAGAGCACTCCCGGAAGGTCGCGGGCGTAGGCGGCGGCGCCTCTCCCTTCCTCGGTCGTGGCGACCGAGCCCGCTTCTGCCGGGGTGGGGCTGGCTTGCCCGGCCCCCCCCGGGTCCGTTGCTCTTTTTGAAGGCGTGCGCGCGGGTGCTGTGGGGGCGCCCCGCCCGCCCGGCCTCCGATGGCCTTTTCCTCTTGCGGCCCTAAGCCGCGGCACGGAGAAGCGTGCGGGCCCACGAAAGCCGAGGTTGTGTGGCAAAGAAGTGGGGGGCTGAGCGAGCCCCGAGCCGAGCCGATGCCGGCGGGTTCCGAAGCGGGGAGGGCAGCGAGAGAGGCCGCGTGCGCCTCGCCCCCCGCCCCGGGCCCACGGCCCCCGTGGCTAGCACGGGTCCTTGTGGTGTCCGCGCGCCCATGTGCCTTTTTTTTTTTTTTTTTTTTTTTCCTCTTAATCGGTGACCTACCCCGGCTTTTCCGAAGGCGAGAGACACAGAGGGAGACCGAAGCCCGCGCCGCGAGGCCGGGCGAGAGCCGGTGGCGGCACCGTTTCCTCGCACGCTCGGACGCGGTTCCCCGGCCGGGAAGGGTGAAGCCCACCCCTCCCCCGGCCCGGCGGTCCCGTCCTCCCGTCGCCCGGCCAAGAGAACCGTTGTCCGCGGGTGGGTGGCGGCACCCCCCCGATCTCCCCGGCCGGGACCGATCCGCGAGAGAGGGATCGGTCGGGGACACGCGTGTCCCCGCTCGCACGCGCGCGGAGCCCCCCCCTCCCCCGCCACGACCCGTCGGCGGGTCGTGCGCGCTGGGCTCTGCCGTGGCCGTTGGTGTGTTCCGCACTTTCGGCCGGGGGCGGTTCTGCGGCTGCTGGGCTCTCGCCTCCCCGCTTCGCTGCCTCCTCCGCCCTTCTGCAGCCGCGTCCGCCCCGATCGATGAGGCTTCTCGGGTGGCGTCGGAGAGGGCCCCCGGCCGGCCGGGCTTTCTGCCGGGGCTTCTCTGTCATGGGGAAGCTCACGGCCGGGGTCCGGTGTTCGGGCCGGGCGGTCTCTTCTTCGATTCGCTTCCCGTCGCAGGCGAGGCGTCGCCCCTCCCGCTGCCGGGGAAGGGCGTCTGGACCGTGCCCAGCTGTGTGACGGCCGCGTGGCCCCGCGAGCCTTCCAGGTTGTCCTTCGAAAGCAGGCGAGGTTTTGCCGGTGCCGGCCTCGGTCCCGGTTTGAGCGCCCCGTGGGTGTGCCGGCCGCGAGCAGCGTCGGGCGGCGGTGCGGCTGGAGCCGAGCCGCGAGGAGAGAGAGAGAGAGAGAGGCGCGAGTCGTGACTCGTTGTCTCGGAGCAAGGGACGAAAGCCCGATGCGTGTGTCGGGGGTGTGCGGCCGGGGGAGAGAGAGCGAGCAGAGAGCCCCCCGAGCCCGATGGGGCGCGCGCGCGCGCGCACCCTACGCCGCACGGCGCTCCTTTGCCGTTCCGCCGCCTGCTGCAGAGCGAGCCGCCCCGTCTGGCAAGGGGCCTCGGTGTCCGGGCCGCGCCCGCCTCGTCGGGTCGCTGTCTCCTCTAGCACGTCCGGTGCTTTCCGCGTGGCCCGGTGGGGGGACGCGCCGCGGCGGGTTTTGCTCTTCCCGAGCGGCCCCGCTCGGCCCCAACCTCGCCGGCGACCGGTCGCTCGCCCGCGACCGGTCGGCGGGCGGGGGTGCGTCGGCCTCGGGGGCGGGTCAGCCCCAGCCGAGCCTCCGTCCCCGCGAGCCACGCGCGTGCGACTTTTTCCGAGCGCGAGGCCGAGTCTCGAAAACGGGTCGCGGGCCCCGAGAAACAAAAAAAGGGCGAGAGAGAGAGAAAAGGCCCAGAGAAGCGAGAGAGAGTGGCGAGAAAAGGGCCGAGAAAAAAGCGCGTCGGTGTGCCCCGACCCCGAGCGGAAACCCGAAAGGAGAGAAAGGCTCGCGCCGTCCGAATTCCGAAGCTGCGCAGCGGTCCCGGCTCCTTGCCCGCGGCGTCGCGGGAAGGGCCGGCCGCCGGGGTCGGCCGTCGCCGCCAGGGCGTCCCTCGCCTCCCCGCCGCGCGGCGGGTGGGGGGGAGCCCGGCGCAGCGCGCGCGGCGCGCCGTTCCCCGCCCCAGGCGCCGCCGGGTCGCGATGCCGCCGCCGGCCGCCGCCGCCGCCGCCGCCGCCGCCGCCGCCCGTCGCTGCCACGCCGCCGCCGCGCGTCTCGTCCGCGATGCCGCTCCCGCGGGTCGGAGCGGCGAAGAGAAGCCGGGGCGGTCAGAGGGTCCCCCCAGCGCGTTTGTGGCAGCGGCAGGGCGCGCGCGCGTGTCGGCCCGGCGGGCCGGGCGTGTCGTCGGCGCGCTCGCGCGGAGCGCCGCGGCGCCGCCGTGGGTGGCGGCTACCTGGTTGATCCTGCCAGTAGCATATGCTTGTCTCAAAGCTTAAGCCATGCATGTCTAAGTACACACGGGCGGTACAGTGAAACTGCGAATGGCTCATTAAATCAGTTATGGTTCCTTTGGTCGCTCCTCTCCCGCTCCTTGGATAACTGTGGTAATTCTAGAGCTAATACATGCCGACGAGCGCCGACCTCCGGGGACGCGTGCATTTATCAGACCAAAACCAACCCGGGCCCGCCCGGCAGCTTTGGTGACTCTAGATAACCTCGAGCCGATCGCACGCCCCCGCGGCGGCGACGACCCATTCGAATGTCTGCCCTATCAACTTTCGATGGTACTGTCTGTGCCTACCATGGTGACCACGGGTGACGGGGAATCAGGGTTCGATTCCGGAGAGGGAGCCTGAGAAACGGCTACCACATCCAAGGAAGGCAGCAGGCGCGCAAATTACCCACTCCCGACCCGGGGAGGTAGTGACGAAAAATAACAATACAGGACTCTTTCGAGGCCCTGTAATTGGAATGAGCGCACTTTAAATCCTT
>NC_133062.1:5383237-5388237 GCF_048771995.1 Taeniopygia guttata
TGCACCCAAGCCGCGGGGAAGACCCGGCGTCCCGCCGCCGCCCGGGGTAGACCTGTTGCAGCCAAGCCGCGGGCTAGACCCGGCGTCCCGCCGCCGCCGCCCGGGGTAGACCTGTTGCAGCCAAGCCGCGGGCTAGACCCGGCGTCCCGCCGCCGCCGCCCGGGGTAGACCTGTTGCAGCCAAGCCCCGGGGAAGACCCGGCGTCCTGCACCCGAGGTAGAGACCCGGCGTCCCGCCGCCGCCCGGGGTAGACCTGTTGCAGCCAAGCCGCGGGGAAGACCCGGCGTCCCGCCGCCGCCGCCCGGGGTAGACCTGTTGCAGCCAAGCCGCGGGCTAGGCCCTGTCGTCCTCCTCCGGCCCCGGCCTCCGGCTGCCCGGCCGGCGGGGCAGACCTGTTCCTCTGGAGCCCGGGTAGACCTGTTGTCCCGCGCACGACCGACCCTCTGGCCGCCGGGCGCCGGGCTAGAGAGGGAAGGAGCCGGCCGGTAGGAGCCGGCGGCGCTCCCGCCTCCTCCTTTGTGCCCAAAGCCACGGCAGCCCGGCTCCTGCCTCCCTTTCTGCGTCCCTCGCTTCCTTCGGCCGTCCTGCCCCGGGCTGGGACGGGGCCGGGCCGGGCCGGGCCGGAGCGCCAAGGAAGGTAGGCCGTCAAAGCAGGAAGGCCGGGCGAGAGCCGAAGAGAAGGCTTCTCGGAAAAGGGGCTGCCGCCTCTGCCGCGGGCTCTGGCCCTGCCGGCCGAAGGCCCCGCCTGCCTCGATGTGGGCCGGCTCCCGGCCCTGCCGCCGCTGCAGACGTGCCAAGCGGCCGAGCAGAGAGCGGGCGGGGGACTTGAGGGTAAAGGCTGCGGGCGGCGCCGGGGAGTCTGACGGGGCAGGGCGGGGCGCCCCCAACCGTCGATGGGCGGGCGGCTGCCGCAGACAGGGCAGGGGCAGGGGGCAGGGACGGGGAGAGAGGCCACGCCAGAGTGCGTGCAGGAGCGGCGGGACGGGGTTGGGGGCGGGGGGGTGCTCTGAGGGGGTGGCGTCGGATTGTGAGTGTGCGGAGCGGGCGTGCGTGTCCCTGTCTCTCTCCCTCTCTCTCTGTACCTCTCTCTCTTTCTCTCTGTGAGCGAGGGCCGTGGGCCGGCGCCTCCGTGCTGGCGCCGGGCACCTCGACGCCGAGCCCCCCGCGGCCCCCCCCAGACCCCTGCCGAGGGCCGAAGGGCTCTGCGGACCGTGAAAGAAGCAGCCCAGGAACGGCCCAGAAGCGACCGCCCGAGTCGCATCGGGGGCCGCCGCCGCCGCGCTTCCCTTGCACGCTGGCCCCGCTGGGATGCTGTGGCCCCGTGGCCCCGGGGGCAGACCTCGTGTTCCGGGCGCCGGGGGCAGACCTGTGTTCCCGGCCCCGAGGTTGACCTGTTGTCCGAACGGCGCCAGCTTAGACCTTTTGTCCGGCCTCCGGGGTAGACCTTTTGTCCGAACTCCGGGCTAGACCTGTTTCCAGGGACCCGGGGTAGACCTGTCGTCCGGCACCCGGGCTAGAGCTCTTCTCCGGGCGCCGGGCTAGACCTTCGGTCTGGGCGCCGGGCTAGACCTTTTTCTCCGGGCGCCGGGCTAGGCCTGTTTCCAGGGACCCGGGCTAGACCTGTTGTCCGGCACCCGGGCTAGGGCTCTTCTCCGGGCGCGGGGGTAGACCTTTTTCTCCGGGCGCCGGGGTAGACCTCTTCTCCGGGCGCCGGGGAAGACCATTTGCCCGGGCGCCGGGGTAGACCGTTTTCTCCGGTCGCCGGGCTGGACCCGTTGCCCGTGCGCCACCTTAGACCTTTTGGTCCGGGCGCCGGGGTAGACCTTTGGTCCGGGATCCGTGGTAGACCCGTTGTCCGGACTGCGGGGTAGACCTGCTGTCCGGCCTCCGGGGTAGACCTGCTGTCCGGACTCCGGGGTAGACCTGCTGTCCCTGCTGGCGGGTAGACCTCTTGTCCGAATCTCGGGGTAGACCTGTTGTCCGGACTGCGGGGTAGACCTGCTGTCCGGCCTCCGGGGTAGACCTGCTGTCCATACTCCGGGGTAGACCTCTTGTCCGAATCTCGGGGTAGACCTGGTGTCCGAACTCCGGGGTAGACCTGCTGTCCGAACTGCCGGGTAGACCTGTTGTCCGAACGCCGGGGTAGACCTCTTGTCCTAGCTGGCGGGTAGACCTGTGTTCCGAATCTCGGGGTAGACCTCTTGTCCGAACCGCGGGGTAGACCTGCTGTCCGAAATCCGGGGTAGACCTGCTGTCCGAAATCGGGGGTAGACCTGCTGTCCAAACTCCGGGGTAGACCTCTTGTCCGAACCGCGGGGTAGACCTGGTGTCCGAACTACGGGGTAGACCTGTTGTCCGGACTGCGGGGTAGACCTGCTGTCCGAAATCCGGGGTAGACCTGCTGTCCGAAATCGGGGGTAGACCTGCTGTCCAAACTCCGGGGTAGACCTCTTGTCCGGACTGCGGGGTAGACCTGTTGTCCGAACTGCGGGGTAGACCTGTTGTCCCTGCTATCGGGTAGACCTGTTGTCCGAATCTCGGGGTAGACCTGCTGTCCGAAATACGGGGTAGACCTGCTGTCCGAACCGCGGGGTAGACCCGTTGTCCGAATCTCGGGGTAGACCCGTGTTCCGGGGTAGACCTGGTGTCCGGACTCCGGGGTAGACCTGGTGTCCGAACTGCCGGGTAGACCTGTTGTCCGAACTGCCGGGTAGACCTGCTGTCCGAACTGCCGGGTAGACCTGTTGTCCCGGCCGGCGCCGGAAGTTCGCCAAGGGGTCGCTGTTTCCAGCCGCCTCCGGCTACGTCGACGTAGAGGGCGGCCTGCGGTGGCGCAGCTTCCCGGTCGAGCGCCAGCGGTCCCCTTGGAGGCGCCGGCGGCCTTGGACTCGTCTGTACGTATATTGGGAGCGAGGTGACGGGCCGCATCCCCGCAGGTTCCACGAGGGCGCCTGTGTCCGAGGCGGAGGATAGGGCGGCCGCGTCGCGCGCGGTCGTCGGGGCGAAGCGAGTGCCGCCTGCACCGGGTGAGCCGCGGGGGCTTGGTCCCGGTGCCCCGTCCTGCCCCCCCCCCCAGGGCAGTTTCGAGGAATATCCGACCCGAGAGGCCAGCGAGAAATGACGAGGCCGAGAAAGCCAGAGCGAGGGCCGCGAGAGAGACGAAGCGAAAGGCCGAAAGAGCGTGTCGAGAAGCCGCTTGCTGAGCGCAGCGAAGGTTGCAGAGAGAGACAGCCCCCGCCGCGGGCGGGCTCGAGTGTGGCGTTCCGCTCCGGTCGGCCGCCGCCGGCCCGGTTTGCAAGGGGGGGCGGCCCCCCTGGGACACGATGGGCTGGCGGGGCGAGGTGCGGCGGCGCCTCGTCCCTTTTCTGCCTGGCCTTAAGCCGGGGCCCGCCGGGCGCGGGTGTTTATTTTCGGCTGCCGGTCTTGGTCGCCCGGTGGCCGGCAGCCGGGGGTCGACGCGGCCGGGGTTTTTCCCCGGCCCTTGCCCGAGAGCCCCCAAACCCCGAGCAAGGCCCGGTCGGCCCGCCGCGGTGGCGGTGCCCGGTTCCCCCGCTCCCGACCTCGTTTGCCAGCGTGTCCGTGTCGGAAGGGCAGCGGCGGGGCACCCGCGGCCTGGCCCCGGCCTTCGCCGTGTGGCCGGAGACAGGGGGGGGGCTCGGTGACGGCGGTCGCCCGATCCAGCCGTGGCGCCGGGGTGGCGGCACCCCGTGCCAGCGGCGCCTCTTGTTGAAGTCGTCCCCCTTCCTCGGCCTTAAGCTGGGGACCCGCCTCGCGGCGGGCAGCCTTTTTTTCCCACCAGCACGGACCGGAGCCCCGGCAGAGAGCACTCCCGGAAGGTCGCGGGCGTAGGCGGCGGCGCCTCGCCCTTCCTCGGTCGTGGCGACCGAGCCCGCTTCTGCCGGGGTGGGGCTGGCTTGCCCGGCCCCCCCCGGGTCCGTTGCTCTTTTTGAAGGCGTGCGCGCGGGTGCTGTGGGGGCGCCCCGCCCGCCCGGCCTCCGATGGCCTTTTCCTCTTGCGGCCCTAAGCCGCGGCACGGAGAAGCGTGCGGGCCCACGAAAGCCGAGGTTGTGTGGCAAAGAAGTGGGGGGCTGAGCGAGCCCCGAGCCGAGCCGATGCCGGCGGGTTCCGAAGCGGGGAGGGCAGCGAGAGAGGCCGCGTGCGCCTCGCCCCCCGCCCCGGGCCCACGGCCCCCGTGGCTAGCACGGGTCCTTGTGGTGTCCGCGCGCCCATGTGCCTTTTTTTTTTTTTTTTTTTTTCCTCTTAATCGGTGACCTACCCCGGCTTTTCCGAAGGCGAGAGACACAGAGGGAGACCGAAGCCCGCGCCGCGAGGCCGGGCGAGAGCCGGTGGCGGCACCGTTTCCTCGCACGCTCGGACGCGGTTCCCCGGCCGGGAAGGGTGAAGCCCACCCCTCCCCCGGCCCGGCGGTCCCGTCCTCCCGTCGCCCGGCCAAGAGAACCGTTGTCCGCGGGTGGGTGGCGGCACCCCCCCGATCTCCCCGGCCGGGACCGATCCGCGAGAGAGGGATCGGTCGGGGACACGCGTGTCCCCGCTCGCACGCGCGCGGAGCCCCCCCCTCCCCGCCACGACCCGTCGGCGGGTCGTGCGCGCTGGGCTCTGCCGTGGCCGTTGGTGCGTTCCGCACTTTCGGCCGGGGGCGGTTCTGCGGCTGCTGGGCTCTCGCCTCCCCGCTTCGCTGCCTCCTCCGCCCTTCTGCAGCCGCGTCCGCCCCGATCGATGAGGCTTCTCGGGTGGCGTCGGAGAGGGCCCCCGGCCGGCCGGGCTTTCTGCCGGGGCTTCTCTGTCATGGGGAAGCTCCCGGCCGGGGTCCGGTGTTCGGGCCGGGCGGTCTCTTCTTCGATTCGCTTCCCGTCGCAGGCGAGGCGTCGCCCCTCCCGCTGCCGGGGAAGGGCGTCTGGACCGTGCCCAGCTGTGTGACGGCCGCGTGGCCCCGCGAGCCTTCCAGGTTGTCCTTCGAAAGCAGGCGAGGTTTTGCCGGT
>NC_133062.1:5400737-5408237 GCF_048771995.1 Taeniopygia guttata
CCCAAGCCGCGGGGAAGACCCGGCGTCCCGCCGCCGCCCGGGGTAGACCTGTTGCAGCCAAGCCGCGGGCTAGACCCGGCGTCCCGCCGCCGCCGCCCGGGGTAGACCTGTTGCAGCCAAGCCGCGGGCTAGACCCGGCGTCCCGCCGCCGCCGCCCGGGGTAGACCTGTTGCAGCCAAGCCCCGGGGAAGACCCGGCGTCCTGCACCCGAGGTAGAGACCCGGCGTCCCGCCGCCGCCCGGGGTAGACCTGTTGCAGCCAAGCCGCGGGGAAGACCCGGCGTCCCGCCGCCGCCGCCCGGGGTAGACCTGTTGCAGCCAAGCCGCGGGCTAGGCCCTGTCGTCCTCCTCCGGCCCCGGCCTCCGGCTGCCCGGCCGGCGGGGCAGACCTGTTCCTCTGGAGCCCGGGTAGACCTGTTGTCCCGCGCACGACCGACCCTCTGGCCGCCGGGCGCCGGGCTAGAGAGGGAAGGAGCCGGCCGGTAGGAGCCGGCGGCGCTCCCGCCTCCTCCTTTGTGCCCAAAGCCACGGCAGCCCGGCTCCTGCCTCCCTTTCTGCGTCCCTCGCTTCCTTCGGCCGTCCTGCCCCGGGCTGGGACGGGGCCGGGCCGGGCCGGGCCGGAGCGCCAAGGAAGGTAGGCCGTCAAAGCAGGAAGGCCGGGCGAGAGCCGAAGAGAAGGCTTCTCGGAAAAGGGGCTGCCGCCTCTGCCGCGGGCTCTGGCCCTGCCGGCCGAAGGCCCCGCCTGCCTCGATGTGGGCCGGCTCCCGGCCCTGCCGCCGCTGCAGACGTGCCAAGCGGCCGAGCAGAGAGCGGGCGGGGGACTTGAGGGTAAAGGCTGCGGGCGGCGCCGGGGAGTCTGACGGGGCAGGGCGGGGCGCCCCCAACCGTCGATGGGCGGGCGGCTGCCGCAGACAGGGCAGGGGCAGGGGGCAGGGACGGGGAGAGAGGCCACGCCAGAGTGCGTGCAGGAGCGGCGGGACGGGGTTGGGGGCGGGGGGGTGCTCTGAGGGGGTGGCGTCGGATTGTGAGTGTGCGGAGCGGGCGTGCGTGTCCCTGTCTCTCTCCCTCTCTCTCTGTACCTCTCTCTCTTTCTCTCTGTGAGCGAGGGCCGTGGGCCGGCGCCTCCGTGCTGGCGCCGGGCACCTCGACGCCGAGCCCCCCGCGGCCCCCCCCAGACCCCTGCCGAGGGCCGAAGGGCTCTGCGGACCGTGAAAGAAGCAGCCCAGGAACGGCCCAGAAGCGACCGCCCGAGTCGCATCGGGGGCCGCCGCCGCCGCGCTTCCCTTGCACGCTGGCCCCGCTGGGATGCTGTGGCCCCGTGGCCCCGGGGGCAGACCTCGTGTTCCGGGCGCCGGGGGCAGACCTGTGTTCCCGGCCCCGAGGTTGACCTGTTGTCCGAACGGCGCCAGCTTAGACCTTTTGTCCGGCCTCCGGGGTAGACCTTTTGTCCGAACTCCGGGGTAGACCTGTTGTCCGGCCTCCGGGGTAGACCTGTTGTCCGACCGCCGGCATAGACCTCTTGTCCGGGCGCCGGGCTAGACCTGTTTCCAGGGACCCGGGGTAGACCTGTCGTCCGGCACCCGGGCTAGAGCTCTTCTCCGGGCGCCGGGCTAGACCTTCGGTCTGGGCGCCGGGCTAGACCTTTTTCTCCGGGCGCCGGGCTAGGCCTGTTTCCAGGGACCCGGGCTAGACCTGTTGTCCGGCACCCGGGCTAGGGCTCTTCTCCGGGCGCGGGGGTAGACCTTTTTCTCCGGGCGCCGGGGTAGACCTCTTCTCCGGGCGCCGGGGAAGACCATTTGCCCGGGCGCCGGGGTAGACCGTTTTCTCCGGTCGCCGGGCTGGACCCGTTGCCCGTGCGCCACCTTAGACCTTTTGGTCCGGGCGCCGGGGTAGACCTTTGGTCCGGGATCCGTGGTAGACCCGTTGTCCGGACTGCGGGGTAGACCTGCTGTCCGGCCTCCGGGGTAGACCTGCTGTCCGGACTCCGGGGTAGACCTGCTGTCCCTGCTGGCGGGTAGACCTCTTGTCCGAATCTCGGGGTAGACCTGTTGTCCGGACTGCGGGGTAGACCTGCTGTCCGGCCTCCGGGGTAGACCTGCTGTCCATACTCCGGGGTAGACCTCTTGTCCGAATCTCGGGGTAGACCTGGTGTCCGAACTCCGGGGTAGACCTGCTGTCCGAACTGCCGGGTAGACCTGTTGTCCGAACGCCGGGGTAGACCTCTTGTCCTAGCTGGCGGGTAGACCTGTGTTCCGAATCTCGGGGTAGACCTCTTGTCCGAACCGCGGGGTAGACCTGCTGTCCGAAATCCGGGGTAGACCTGCTGTCCGAAATCGGGGGTAGACCTGCTGTCCAAACTCCGGGGTAGACCTCTTGTCCGAACCGCGGGGTAGACCTGGTGTCCGAACTACGGGGTAGACCTGTTGTCCGGACTGCGGGGTAGACCTGCTGTCCGAAATCCGGGGTAGACCTGCTGTCCGAAATCGGGGGTAGACCTGCTGTCCAAACTCCGGGGTAGACCTCTTGTCCGAACCGCGGGGTAGACCTGTTGTCCGGCCTCCGGGGTAGACCTGTTGTCCGGGCGCCGGGGTAGACCTCTTGTCCGGGCGCCGGGCTTGACCTGTTTCCAGGGACCCGGGGTGGACCTGTCGTCCGGCAACCGGGCTAGAGCTCTTCTCCGGGCGCGGGGGTAGACCTTTTTCTCCGGGCGCCGGGGTAGACCTCTTCTCCGGTCGCCGGGGAAGACCATTTGCCCGGGCGCCGGGGTAGACCTTTTTCTCCGGTCGCCGGGCTGGACCTGTTGTCCGTGCGCCAGCTTAGACCTTTTGGTCCGGGCGCCGGGGTAGACCTTTGGTCCGGGATCCGTGGTAGACCCGTTGTCCGGACTGCGGGGTAGACCTGCTGTCCGGACTCCGGGGTAGACCTGTTGTCCCTGCTGGCGGGTAGACCTCTTGTCCGAATCTCGGGGTAGACCTGCTGTCCGGACTGCGGGGTAGACCTGCTGTCCGGGCGCCGGGGTAGACCTTTTGTCCGAACTCCGGGGTAGAGCTCTTGTCCGAATCTCGGGGGTAGACCTGTTGTCCGACCGCCGGGGTAGACCTCTTTTCCGGGCGCCGGGCTAGACCTGTTTCCAGGGACCCGGGGTAGACCTGTCGTCCGGCAACAGGGCTAGAGCTCTTCTCCGGGCGCGGGGGTAGACCTTTTTCTCCGGGCGCCGGGGTAGACCTCTTCTCCGGTCGCCGGGGTGGACCCGTTACCCGTGCGCCAGCTTAGACCTTTTGGTCCGGGCGCCGGGGTAGACCTTTGGTCCGGGATCCGTGGTAGACCCGTTGTCCGGACTGCGGGGTAGACCTGTTGTCCGGGCGCCGGGGTAGACCTCTTGTCCGGGCGCCGGGCTTGACCTGTTTCCAGGGACCCGGGGTGGACCTGTCGTCCGGCAACCGGGCTAGAGCTCTTCTCCGGGCGCGGGGGTAGACCTTTTTCTCCGGGCGCCGGGGTAGACCTCTTCTCCGGTCGCCGGGGAAGACCATTTGCCCGGGCGCCGGGGTAGACCTTTTTCTCCGGTCGCCGGGCTGGACCTGTTGTCCGTGCGCCAGCTTAGACCTTTTGGTCCGGGCGCCGGGGTAGACCTTTGGTCCGGGATCCGTGGTAGACCCGTTGTCCGGACTGCGGGGTAGACCTGCTGTCCGGACTCCGGGGTAGACCTGTTGTCCCTGCTGGCGGGTAGACCTCTTGTCCGAATCTCGGGGTAGACCTGCTGTCCGGACTGCGGGGTAGACCTGCTGTCCGGGCGCCGGGGTAGACCTTTTGTCCGAACTCCGGGGTAGAGCTCTTGTCCGAATCTCGGGGGTAGACCTGTTGTCCGACCGCCGGGGTAGACCTCTTTTCCGGGCGCCGGGCTAGACCTGTTTCCAGGGACCCGGGGTAGACCTGTCGTCCGGCAACAGGGCTAGAGCTCTTCTCCGGGCGCGGGGGTAGACCTTTTTCTCCGGGCGCCGGGGTAGACCTCTTCTCCGGTCGCCGGGGTGGACCCGTTACCCGTGCGCCAGCTTAGACCTTTTGGTCCGGGCGCCGGGGTAGACCTTTGGTCCGGGATCCGTGGTAGACCCGTTGTCCGGACTGCGGGGTAGACCTGCTGTCCGGACTCCGGGGTAGACCTTCTGTCCCTGCTGGCGGGTAGACCTCTTGTCCGAATCTCGGGGTAGACCTGCTGTCCGGACTGCGGGGTAGACCTGCTGTCCGGCCTCCGGGGTAGACCTGTTGTCCATACTCCGGGGTAGACCTCTTGTCCGAATCTCGGGGTAGACCTGGTGTCCGAACTCCGGGGTAGACCTGATGTCCGAACTGTCGGGTAGACCTGTTGTCCGAACTCTGGGGTAGACCTCTTGTTCTAGCTGGCGGGTAGACCTGTTGTCCGAATCTCGGGGTAGACCTCTTGTCCGAATCCCGGGGTAGACCTGTTGTCCGAATCTCCGGGTAGACCTGCTGTCCGAAATCCGGGGTAGACCTGCTGTCCGAACTCCGGGATAGACCTGTTGTCCGAACCGCGGGGTAGACCTGGTGTCCGAACTACGGGGTAGACCTGGTGTCCGGACTGCGGGGTAGACCTGTTGTCCGAACTCCGGGGTAGACCTGTTGTCCCTGCTGGCGGGTAGACCTGTTGTCCGAATCTCGGGGTAGACCTGCTGTCCGAAATACGGGGTAGACCTGCTGTCCGAAATACGGGGTAGACCCCTTGTCCGAATCTCGGGGTAGACCCGTGTTCCGGGGTAGACCTGGTGTCCGGACTCCGGCGTAGACCTGGTATCCCAACTGCCGGGTAGACCTGTTGTCCGAACTGCCGGGTAGACCTGCTGTCCGAACTGCCGGGTAGACCTGCTGTCCCGGCCGGCGCCGGAAGTTCGCCAAGGGGTCGCTGTTTCCAGCCGCCTCCGGCTACGTCGACGTAGAGGGCGGCCTGCGGTGGCGCAGCTTCCCGGTCGAGCGCCAGCGGTCCCCTTGGAGGCGCCGGCGGCCTTGGACTCGTCTGTACGTATATTGGGAGCGAGGTGACGGGCCGCATCCCCGCAGGTTCCACGAGGGCGCCTGTGTCCGAGGCGGAGGATAGGGCGGCCGCGTCGCGCGCGGTCGTCGGGGCGAAGCGAGTGCCGCCTGCACCGGGTGAGCCGCGGGGGCTTGGTCCCGGTGCCCCGTCCTGCCCCCCCCCCAGGGCAGTTTCGAGGAATATCCGACCCGAGAGGCCAGCGAGAAATGACGAGGCCGAGAAAGCCAGAGCGAGGGCCGCGAGAGAGACGAAGCGAAAGGCCGAAAGAGCGTGTCGAGAAGCCGCTCGCTGAGCGCAGCGAAGGTTGCAGAGAGAGACAGCCCCCGCCGCGGGCGGGCTCGAGTGTGGCGTTCCGCTCCGGTCGGCCGCCGCCGGCCCGGTTTGCGAGGGGGGGCGGCCCCCCTGGGACACGATGGGCTGGCGGGCGAGGTGCGGCGGCGCCTCGTCCCTTTTCTGCCTGGCCTTAAGCCGGGGCCCGCCGGGCGCGGGTGTTTATTTTCGGCTGCCGGTCTTGGTCGCCCGGTGGCCGGCAGCCGGGGGTCGACGCGGCCGGGGTTTTTCCCCGGCCCTTGCCCGAGAGCCCCCAAACCCCCGAGCAAGGCCCGGTCGGCCCGCCGCGGTGGCGGTGCCCGGTTCCCCCGCTCCCGACCTCGTTTGCCAGCGTGTCCGTGTCGGAAGGGCAGCGGCGGGGCACCCGCGGCCTGGCCCCGGCCTTCGCCGTGTGGCCGGAGACAGGGGGGGGGCTCGGTGACGGCGGTCGCCCGATCCAGCCGTGGCGCCGGCGTGGCGGCACCCCGTGCCAGCGGCGCCTCTTGTTGAAGTCGTCCCCCTTCCTCGGCCTTAAGCCGGGGACCCGCCTCGCGGCGGGCAGCCTTTTTTTTCCACCAGCACGGACCGGAGCCCCGGCAGAGAGCACTCCCGGAAGGTCGCGGGCGTAGGCGGCGGCGCCTCGCCCTTCCTCGGTCGTGGCGACCGAGCCCGCTTCTGCCGGGGTGGGGCTGGCTTGCCCGGCCCCCCCCGGGTCCGTTGCTCTTTTTGAAGGCGTGCGCGCGGGTGCTGTGGGGGCGCCCCGCCCGCCCGGCCTCCGATGGCCTTTTCCTCTTGCGGCCCTAAGCCGCGGCACGGAGAAGCGTGCGGGCCCACGAAAGCCGAGGTTGTGTGGCAAAGAAGTGGGGGGCTGAGCGAGCCCCGAGCCGAGCCGATGCCGGCGGGTTCCGAAGCGGGGAGGGCAGCGAGAGAGGCCGCGTGCGCCTCGCCCCCCGCCCCGGGCCCACGGCCCCCGTGGCTAGCACGGGTCCTTGTGGTGTCCGCGCGCCCATGTGCCTTTTTTTTTTTTTTTTTTTTTTTTTTTTTTTTCCTCTTAATCGGTGACCTACCCCGGCTTTTCCGAAGGCGAGAGACACAGAGGGAGACCGAAGCCCGCGCCGCGAGGCCGGGCGAGAGCCGGTGGCGGCACCGTTTCCTCGCACGCTCGGACGCGGTTCCCCGGCCGGGAAGGGTGAAGCCCACCCCTCCCCCGGCCCGGCGGTCCCGTCCTCCCGTCGCCCGGCCAAGAGAACCGTTGTCCGCGGGTGGGTGGCGGCACCCCCCCGATCTCCCCGGCCGGGACCGATCCGCGAGAGAGGGATCGGTCGGGGACACGCGTGTCCCCGCTCGCACGCGCGCGGAGCCCCCCCCTCCCCGCCACGACCCGTCGGCGGGTCGTGCGCGCTGGGCTCTGCCGTGGCCGTTGGTGCGTTCCGCACTTTCGGCCGGGGGCGGTTCTGCGGCTGCTGGGCTCTCGCCTCCCCGCTTCGCTGCCTCCTCCGCCCTTCTGCAGCCGCGTCCGCCCCGATCGATGAGGCTTCTCGGGTGGCGTCGGAGAGGGCCCCCGGCCGGCCGGGCTTTCTGCCGGGGCTTCTCTGTCATGGGGAAGCTCACGGCCGGGGTCCGGTGTTCGGGCCGGGCGGTCTCTTCTTCGATTCGCTTCCCGTCGCAGGCGAGGCGTCGCCCCTCCCGCTGCCGGGGAAGGGCGTCTGGACCGTGCCCAGCTGTGTGACGGCCGCGTGGCCCCGCGAGCCTTCCAGGTTGTCCTTCGAAAGCAGGCGAGGTTTTGCCGGTGCCGGCCTCGGTCCCGGTTTGAGCGCCCCGTGGGTGTGCCGGCCGCGAGCAGCGTCGGGCGGCGGTGCGGCTGGAGCCGAGCCGCGAGGAGAGAGAGAGAGAGAGAGAGGCGCGAGTCGTGACTCGTTGTCTCGGAGCAAGGGACGAAAGCCCGATGCGTGTGTCGGGGGTGTGCGGCCGGGGGAGAGAGAGCGAGCAGAGAGCCCCCCGAGCCCGATGGGGCGCGCGCGCGCGCGCACCCTACGCCGCACGGCGCTCCTTTGCCGTTCCGCCGCCTGCTGCAGAGCGAGCCGCCCCATCTGGCAAGGGGCCTCGGTGTCCGGGCCGCGCCCGCCTCGTCGGGTCGCTGTCTCCTCT
>NC_133062.1:5418237-5420737 GCF_048771995.1 Taeniopygia guttata
CAGGACCCACGTCTAAGTCCCAGCAGGTTGACCTGGTGTCTTTATTTCCTAAACACCGGGTTGACCTGTTATCCAAAAACGACCAGGTAGACCTGGTGGCTCAATTTTTACCATCTAAATTTCCCCCCAATTTGGCAGAAAATGATTTGGCTTTGCTGGTGAACTTAGAGTTCTACAGATCGGATCTGCGTGTGTATGAGTGTGTTCATTTTGCTGCACATTGGGAGGGATTAAGTGGTTTGCCTGAGGTGTATGAACAACTTGCACCACAACCGTGTGTGGGAGAAACTTTACATTCTAGCCTCCCACGAGACAGTGAACTGTTTGTGCCTGAAGAGGGGAGCAGCGAGAAGGAGAGCGAGGACGCGCCAAAAACATCTCCTCCGACGCCTGGGAAACATGGTTTGGAACAGACTGGGGAGGAAAAAGTGATGGTGACTGTTCCTGACAAAAATCCACCTTGTCCTTGCTGTGGTACCCGGGTAAACTCTGTGTTGAATCTGATTGAACATCTGAAAGTGTCACACGGGAAAAGGGGGGTTTGTTTCCGGTGTGCAAAATGTGGAAAGGAAAATAGTAACTATCACAGTGTTGTTTGTCATTTTCCAAAATGCAGGGGTCCAGAGACGGAGAAAGCCCCAGCTGGGGAGTGGATTTGTGAGGTATGCAACAGAGATTTTACAACCAAAATTGGCCTGGGACAACATAAGAGATTGGCACACCCAGCAGTGAGAAATCAGGAAAGGATCGTTGCTTCCCAACCGAAAGAAACATCAAATAGAGGTGCTCACAAAAGGTGCTGGACAAAGGAGGAGGAAGAATTACTAATAAGACTGGAGGCTCAGTTCGAGGGAAACAAAAATATTAATAAGCTTATTGCAGAACACATAACCACCAAAACAGCTAAGCAGATCAGTGACAAAAGGCGATTGCTGTCCAGAAAGCCAGCAGAGGAGCCACGTGAGGAGCCTGGAACGTGTCATCACACCAGGAGAGCAGCTGCGAGCCTGAGAACGGAGCCTGAGATGAGTCATCACGCCCAGGCAGAGGACAGAGATAATGGACCTGGGAGACGCCCTCTGCCAGGCAGGGCAGCTGCCGGAGGGAGAACAATGGACGAGATAAGACGCCACCCTGATAAGGGCAACGGACAGCAGAGACCCACCAAGCAAAAATCAGAAGAACAGCTGCAGGCTTACTATAAAAAGACACTAGAGGAACGACTTTCAGCTGGGGCACTTAACACCTTCCCCCGAGCATTCAAGCAGATAATGGAAGGCCGGGATATAAAGCTAGTAATCAATCAGTCAGCGCAGGACTGCTTCGGATGCTTGGAATCCATAAGCCAAATAAGAACGGCAACCCGAGATAAAAAGGACACGGTGACCCGGGAGAAACACCCAAAGAAACCTTTTCAGAAGTGGATGAAGGACAGAGCAATCAAAAAAGGTAATTATCTTCGGTTCCAGCGTTTATTTTATCTTGATAGAGGGAAACTGGCTAAAATCATTTTAGATGATATTGAATGCTTGTCTTGTGACATACCACTCAGTGAAATTTATTCGGTTTTTAAAACAAGATGGGAAAGAACTGGTAACTTTAAAAGCCTTGGGGACTTTAAAACTTACGGGAAGGCTGACAACACTGCCTTCAGAGAATTAATTACGGCTAAAGAAATTGAGAAAAATGTGCAGGAAATGAGCAAAGGCTCGGCTCCCGGTCCAGACGGGATTACTCTTGGGGACGTCGTAAAGATGGATCCCGAGTTTTCCCGGACCATGGAGATTTTCAATTTATGGTTAACAACTGGTAAAATCCCGGACATGGTGAGGGGGTGCAGAACCGTTTTGATTCCAAAATCATCAAAGCCGGATCGTTTGAAAGACATTAATAACTGGAGACCTATCACGATCGGTTCCATCTTGCTGAGACTGTTCTCCAGGATTGTAACAGCTAGGCTGAGCAAAGCGTGCCCCCTGAACCCAAGGCAAAGAGGCTTTATCAGAGCGGCGGGATGCTCTGAAAACTTAAAACTCCTGCAAACTATAATTTGGTCGGCCAAAAGAGAACACAGACCACTGGGTGTTGTATTCGTAGACATCGCCAAGGCTTTTGACACCGTAAGCCACCAGCACATCATTCATGCTTTGCAGCAAAGAGAGGTGGATCCCCACATCGTCGGTCTGGTGAGCAATATGTACGAGAACATCAGTACTTATATCACCACAAAGAGGAACACACACACAGACAAAATCCAGATCCGGGTTGGAGTAAAGCAGGGTGACCCGATGTCGCCCCTTTTATTTAACCTGGCAATGGACCCTCTATTATGTAAGCTGGAAGAGAGCGGCAAAGGATACCACCGAGGACAGAGCAAGATCACAGCGATGGCATTTGCAGATGATCTGGTTTTGCTGAGCGACTCCTGGGAAAATATGAATACAAATATTAGCATACTGGAGACCTTCTGCAACCTGACCGGTCTCCAAACACAGGGACA
>NC_133062.1:5425737-5430737 GCF_048771995.1 Taeniopygia guttata
CTTCTCGGAAAAGGGGCTGCCGCCTCTGCCGCGGGCTCTGGCCCTGCCGGCCGAAGGCCCCGCCTGCCTCGATGTGGGCCGGCTCCCGGCCCTGCCGCCGCTGCAGACGTGCCAAGCGGCCGAGCAGAGAGCGGGCGGGGGACTTGAGGGTAAAGGCTGCGGGCGGCGCCGGGGAGTCTGACGGGGCAGGGCGGGGCGCCCCCAACCGTCGATGGGCGGGCGGCTGCCGCAGACAGGGCAGGGGCAGGGGGCAGGGACGGGGAGAGAGGCCACGCCAGAGTGCGTGCAGGAGCGGCGGGACGGGGTTGGGGGCGGGGGGGTGCTCTGAGGGGGTGGCGTCGGATTGTGAGTGTGCGGAGCGGGCGTGCGTGTCCCTGTCTCTCTCCCTCTCTCTCTGTACCTCTCTCTCTTTCTCTCTGTGAGCGAGGGCCGTGGGCCGGCGCCTCCGTGCTGGCGCCGGGCACCTCGACGCCGAGCCCCCCGCGGCCCCCCCCAGACCCCTGCCGAGGGCCGAAGGGCTCTGCGGACCGTGAAAGAAGCAGCCCAGGAACGGCCCAGAAGCGACCGCCCGAGTCGCATCGGGGGCCGCCGCCGCCGCGCTTCCCTTGCACGCTGGCCCCGCTGGGATGCTGTGGCCCCGTGGCCCCGGGGGCAGACCTCGTGTTCCGGGCGCCGGGGGCAGACCTGTGTTCCCGGCCCCGAGGTTGACCTGTTGTCCGAACGGCGCCAGCTTAGACCTTTTGTCCGGCCTCCGGGGTAGACCTTTTGTCCGAACTCCGGGGTAGACCTGTTGTCCGGCCTCCGGGGTAGACCTGTTGTCCGACCGCCGGCATAGACCTCTTGTCCGGGCGCCGGGCTAGACCTGTTTCCAGGGACCCGGGGTAGACCTGTCGTCCGGCACCCGGGCTAGAGCTCTTCTCCGGGCGCCGGGCTAGACCTTCGGTCTGGGCGCCGGGCTAGACCTTTTTCTCCGGGCGCCGGGCTAGGCCTGTTTCCAGGGACCCGGGCTAGACCTGTTGTCCGGCACCCGGGCTAGGGCTCTTCTCCGGGCGCGGGGGTAGACCTTTTTCTCCGGGCGCCGGGGTAGACCTCTTCTCCGGGCGCCGGGGAAGACCATTTGCCCGGGCGCCGGGGTAGACCGTTTTCTCCGGTCGCCGGGCTGGACCCGTTGCCCGTGCGCCACCTTAGACCTTTTGGTCCGGGCGCCGGGGTAGACCTTTGGTCCGGGATCCGTGGTAGACCCGTTGTCCGGACTGCGGGGTAGACCTGCTGTCCGGCCTCCGGGGTAGACCTGCTGTCCGGACTCCGGGGTAGACCTGCTGTCCCTGCTGGCGGGTAGACCTCTTGTCCGAATCTCGGGGTAGACCTGTTGTCCGGACTGCGGGGTAGACCTGCTGTCCGGCCTCCGGGGTAGACCTGCTGTCCATACTCCGGGGTAGACCTCTTGTCCGAATCTCGGGGTAGACCTGGTGTCCGAACTCCGGGGTAGACCTGCTGTCCGAACTGCCGGGTAGACCTGTTGTCCGAACGCCGGGGTAGACCTCTTGTCCTAGCTGGCGGGTAGACCTGTGTTCCGAATCTCGGGGTAGACCTCTTGTCCGAACCGCGGGGTAGACCTGCTGTCCGAAATCCGGGGTAGACCTGCTGTCCGAAATCGGGGGTAGACCTGCTGTCCAAACTCCGGGGTAGACCTCTTGTCCGAACCGCGGGGTAGACCTGGTGTCCGAACTACGGGGTAGACCTGTTGTCCGGACTGCGGGGTAGACCTGCTGTCCGAAATCCGGGGTAGACCTGCTGTCCGAAATCGGGGGTAGACCTGCTGTCCAAACTCCGGGGTAGACCTCTTGTCCGAACCGCGGGGTAGACCTGTTGTCCGGCCTCCGGGGTAGACCTGTTGTCCGGGCGCCGGGGTAGACCTCTTGTCCGGGCGCCGGGCTTGACCTGTTTCCAGGGACCCGGGGTGGACCTGTCGTCCGGCAACCGGGCTAGAGCTCTTCTCCGGGCGCGGGGGTAGACCTTTTTCTCCGGGCGCCGGGGTAGACCTCTTCTCCGGTCGCCGGGGAAGACCATTTGCCCGGGCGCCGGGGTAGACCTTTTTCTCCGGTCGCCGGGCTGGACCTGTTGTCCGTGCGCCAGCTTAGACCTTTTGGTCCGGGCGCCGGGGTAGACCTTTGGTCCGGGATCCGTGGTAGACCCGTTGTCCGGACTGCGGGGTAGACCTGCTGTCCGGACTCCGGGGTAGACCTGTTGTCCCTGCTGGCGGGTAGACCTCTTGTCCGAATCTCGGGGTAGACCTGCTGTCCGGACTGCGGGGTAGACCTGCTGTCCGGGCGCCGGGGTAGACCTTTTGTCCGAACTCCGGGGTAGAGCTCTTGTCCGAATCTCGGGGGTAGACCTGTTGTCCGACCGCCGGGGTAGACCTCTTTTCCGGGCGCCGGGCTAGACCTGTTTCCAGGGACCCGGGGTAGACCTGTCGTCCGGCAACAGGGCTAGAGCTCTTCTCCGGGCGCGGGGGTAGACCTTTTTCTCCGGGCGCCGGGGTAGACCTCTTCTCCGGTCGCCGGGGTGGACCCGTTACCCGTGCGCCAGCTTAGACCTTTTGGTCCGGGCGCCGGGGTAGACCTTTGGTCCGGGATCCGTGGTAGACCCGTTGTTCGGACTGCGGGGTAGACCTGCTGTCCGGACTCCGGGGTAGACCTTCTGTCCCTGCTGGCGGGTAGACCTCTTGTCCGAATCTCGGGGTAGACCTGCTGTCCGGACTGCGGGGTAGACCTGCTGTCCGGCCTCCGGGGTAGACCTGTTGTCCATACTCCGGGGTAGACCTCTTGTCCGAATCTCGGGGTAGACCTGGTGTCCGAACTCCGGGGTAGACCTGATGTCCGAACTGTCGGGTAGACCTGTTGTCCGAACTCTGGGGTAGACCTCTTGTTCTAGCTGGCGGGTAGACCTGTTGTCCGAATCTCGGGGTAGACCTCTTGTCCGAATCCCGGGGTAGACCTGTTGTCCGAATCTCCGGGTAGACCTGCTGTCCGAAATCCGGGGTAGACCTGCTGTCCGAACTCCGGGGTAGACCTGTTGTCCGAACCGCGGGGTAGACCTGGTGTCCGAACTACGGGGTAGACCTGGTGTCCGGACTGCGGGGTAGACCTGTTGTCCGAACTCCGGGGTAGACCTGTTGTCCCTGCTGGCGGGTAGACCTGTTGTCCGAATCTCGGGGTAGACCTGCTGTCCGAAATACGGGGTAGACCTGCTGTCCGAAATACGGGGTAGACCCCTTGTCCGAATCTCGGGGTAGACCCGTGTTCCGGGGTAGACCTGGTGTCCGGACTCCGGCGTAGACCTGGTATCCCAACTGCCGGGTAGACCTGTTGTCCGAACTGCCGGGTAGACCTGCTGTCCGAACTGCCGGGTAGACCTGCTGTCCCGGCCGGCGCCGGAAGTTCGCCAAGGGGTCGCTGTTTCCAGCCGCCTCCGGCTACGTCGACGTAGAGGGCGGCCTGCGGTGGCGCAGCTTCCCGGTCGAGCGCCAGCGGTCCCCTTGGAGGCGCCGGCGGCCTTGGACTCGTCTGTACGTATATTGGGAGCGAGGTGACGGGCCGCATCCCCGCAGGTTCCACGAGGGCGCCTGTGTCCGAGGCGGAGGATAGGGCGGCCGCGTCGCGCGCGGTCGTCGGGGCGAAGCGAGTGCCGCCTGCACCGGGTGAGCCGCGGGGGCTTGGTCCCGGTGCCCCGTCCTGCCCCCCCCCCAGGGCAGTTTCGAGGAATATCCGACCCGAGAGGCCAGCGAGAAATGACGAGGCCGAGAAAGCCAGAGCGAGGGCCGCGAGAGAGACGAAGCGAAAGGCCGAAAGAGCGTGTCGAGAAGCCGCTCGCTGAGCGCAGCGAAGGTTGCAGAGAGAGACAGCCCCCGCCGCGGGCGGGCTCGAGTGTGGCGTTCCGCTCCGGTCGGCCGCCGCCGGCCCGGTTTGCGAGGGGGGGCGGCCCCCCTGGGACACGATGGGCTGGCGGGCGAGGTGCGGCGGCGCCTCGTCCCTTTTCTGCCTGGCCTTAAGCCGGGGCCCGCCGGGCGCGGGTGTTTATTTTCGGCTGCCGGTCTTGGTCGCCCGGTGGCCGGCAGCCGGGGGTCGACGCGGCCGGGGTTTTTCCCCGGCCCTTGCCCGAGAGCCCCCAAACCCCCGAGCAAGGCCCGGTCGGCCCGCCGCGGTGGCGGTGCCCGGTTCCCCCGCTCCCGACCTCGTTTGCCAGCGTGTCCGTGTCGGAAGGGCAGCGGCGGGGCACCCGCGGCCTGGCCCCGGCCTTCGCCGTGTGGCCGGAGACAGGGGGGGGGCTCGGTGACGGCGGTCGCCCGATCCAGCCGTGGCGCCGGCGTGGCGGCACCCCGTGCCAGCGGCGCCTCTTGTTGAAGTCGTCCCCCTTCCTCGGCCTTAAGCCGGGGACCCGCCTCGCGGCGGGCAGCCTTTTTTTTCCACCAGCACGGACCGGAGCCCCGGCAGAGAGCACTCCCGGAAGGTCGCGGGCGTAGGCGGCGGCGCCTCGCCCTTCCTCGGTCGTGGCGACCGAGCCCGCTTCTGCCGGGGTGGGGCTGGCTTGCCCGGCCCCCCCCGGGTCCGTTGCTCTTTTTGAAGGCGTGCGCGCGGGTGCTGTGGGGGCGCCCCGCCCGCCCGGCCTCCGATGGCCTTTTCCTCTTGCGGCCCTAAGCCGCGGCACGGAGAAGTGTGCGGGCCCACGAAAGCCGAGGTTGTGTGGCAAAGAAGTGGGGGGCTGAGCGAGCCCCGAGCCGAGCCGATGCCGGCGGGTTCCGAAGCGGGGAGGGCAGCGAGAGAGGCCGCGTGCGCCTCGCCCCCCGCCCCGGGCCCACGGCCCCCGTGGCTAGCACGGGTCCTTGTGGTGTCCGCGCGCCCATGTGCCTTTTTTTTTTTTTTTTTTTTTTTTTTTTTTTCCTCTTAATCGGTGACCTACCCCGGCTTTTCCGAAGGCGAGAGACACAGAGGGAGACCGAA
>NC_133062.1:5435737-5438237 GCF_048771995.1 Taeniopygia guttata
AAGAGGCCGCGGCGCGCGGTCGGCCGCGGGGGCCGACCCGCCCGCCTCGAAACGGGCGACGCCGGCGAGAAGAGCGCGCGCTCTCTCGCCCCCCTTCCTCAGCTGCGGGGTTGCGGCCGCCGGGGCCCGCCGCGCTCTCCTCCTTCCCGGGCCGCCTCCGCGGTCTCTCGCGCGCGGCGCCGCGTCCGGCGCCGCGGCCGCGCCTTCTCTCTGTCCCCCTCGACGGCCTTCCCCTCGAGCGCGCCGGCGGCCGCCGGTCGCCGGCCATCCCCCGGCTCTGAGCGCCCGCGCCCGCCCGGGGCGAGCGCTCGGCGGGCCCTCCGTCGCCGGGAGGGTCCGCGAGCGCGGGCGGCCCCGTGCCGAGCGGCGGCGGCGCCGCTCGGCGAGTGTCCCCCGCGAGCCAGCGCGCGGGGGACGGTCGGCCGGAAGGCGCCCGCCGTCGCCGGCGGCGGTCCCGGCCCGGGCCCCGCCCGCCGCCTCCCCGTCGCCCTTCCCCGGCCGCTCGCGGACCGGGAGGAAGGTAGGGCGGGCGTCGCTCCCCCACGGGCTCGGCGCTCGCGCGCCTTCCCCCCGGGCGCGTGCCCCTAAGGGGAAGGGGCTCCGTGGCGGTGCGAGGCGGCGGCGGTCCCGGGAAGGGCGGCCGTCGCGGCGGCGGGTCAGCCGCCCGGCAGGCTCCGGGCACTCGCGACGCCGGCTCGGGTCTCGGTGTGGCGCCCGCCTCCGGCGCCGGCGGCGGAGCGCGTCCGCCAGGCGCTCGCCCTCTCCCGGCGGGAGCCGGTCCCGCGGGGGGGCCGTGTGTGTGCCGGTAGGGCGGTGGCCGTCGCGTGCCGTCTCGAGCGCGGTAAGGCCGCTGGGGAAAGAGAGAGCGAGCGAGCCGAGAGAGAGAGCAGAGAGAGGGCCGGCCGCGCGCCGTGGCGCGGCGGCGCGCTCCGCGAGTCCGCGGGAGCGGTCGTAAGAGAAGGGGGAGGCGGCGCGCGCGGGGGCCGACGGCCGCGCCCCCGGCCGCGTGCGTCCCGTCGTCCCGTGGCAACGAGGCCGGGCGGGCCACCGCGTGGCCCCCCGCGGTCCGGCGCGCGCCGCGCGGCTCCCTCCGTGCGGAGGCCGGGCCGAGCCCGGGCGCCTGGGCCGCCTTCGAAGGACGGCACGGGAGGCGGCGTCTCCCCCCCCCCACCCTCGCGGCGGGGGGAGGCGGTCGGGGGCGCGGGCCCCCCCGCTTTTCCGCCGACCTTCGGAGCGTTCCGTGGGTTTCGCTCTCGCTTCGTTTTTTTTCTTCCCCCCACCTCGGTTTGTGGTTGCGTGTGTGCTCGTACGGTTGGCAGCCGGGGCCGCGCGGCCGCGCGCGGGCCCTCGGCGAGAGAAAGAAAAGAGGGGGCCGCTCGACGCGAGCGGTCTCCCGGCCCCTCCGCCCGTGCGCGGGGTGGGTGCCGAAAGGCAGACAACTCTTAGCGGTGGATCACTCGGCTCGTGCGTCGATGAAGAACGCAGCTAGCTGCGAGAATTAATGTGAATTGCAGGACACATTGATCATCGACACTTCGAACGCACTTGCGGCCCCGGGTTCCTCCCGGGGCTACGCCTGTCTGAGCGTCGCTTGACGATCAATCGCCGCCCGGGGGGGGTTCGCCACCCCGGCGGCGCGGCTGGGGTCGCATCGCAGGCCCGTCGGCCGCGGCCGTCGTGGCCGCGCAAGGGCCTTCGTCCCCCTAAATGCAGACTCGGGGAGCGCTCCGTAGCTCCCCGCTCCCGGAGCGAGCCGCTGGGGCGGAGCTCGTCCTCGCCGGGGGCCGCGCCGCCAGGCGGTGGCGCGGCGGCCGGAGAAGAGAGAGCGAGAGAGACGCGGTCGAGGGCGCCCCGCCGAAGGGGCGCCGAGAGACGAAGGGCGAGAGAAGGGAGGCGAGGCGCGCGGGCCTCGCCCCCCGGCCTCCCCCCGCGCGGGCGGCTGTCTGCGGGTACCGTGCCGTGCTGCCGGGCCGCGCGCGAGGTGCGAGCGCCGTGGGGGCGGGGGGGCCAACCCGCCGTCCTCCTTCCCTCGCCGTCCTTCTCTGTCGCCGTCTCGGGGCGCCGTCGCCGTTCTCGCCGACTCTCTCTCCTCGCCGAAGGCCGTCGCGCCGCCCCGCCGCCTGGCGGCCGGGGTTCCTCCCGGTCGGGGCCGTCTCTGCCGCGTGCTCTCCCTCGCCTTTCGGTTCTCGTCTCCGGGACGGGGTCGAACGCGCCTCTTCCCCGCACGAGTCTCCCCGCGTCTATCTCTCGCGCGCTCTCTCTCTCTTTCTCTCTCTCTCTCTCGCTTGTCCCCCGCGGTGGGGGGCAAGGGGAGGGGGGGGGAGGAGGGGGGGAAAAAAGAGCAAGCGGGGCAAAAGAAGACGCGCGGGGGGCCGGCGGGAGAAGCGCGAACGAGAGCCCGTCCGCCTGCGGCCGTCGGGTCCGTCCGGGCGGCGCGCAGCGGGCGGCGCAGCTTTGGGCTTGCGACCTCAGATCAGACGTGGCGACCCGCTGAATTTAA
>NC_133062.1:5448237-5453237 GCF_048771995.1 Taeniopygia guttata
TCCCGGTCGCCGGACGTGCTCCTGGCGAGGCCGAGCGCCGGAGGAGGCCGGCACGACTGGATGCCAGGTAGACCTGATAACCTGGCGGCGGACTTAGGCTTTCGGCCGCCCGGCACCGGGGTAGACCATTTGTCCTGCCGCCGCCCGGGGTAGACCTGTTGCAGCCAAGCCGCGGGCTAGACCCGGCGTCCCGCCGCCGCCGCCCGGGGTAGACCTGTTGCAGCCAAGCCCCGGGGAAGACCCGGCGTCCTGCACCCGAGGTAGAGACCCGGCGTCCCGCCGCCGCCCGGGGTAGACCTGTTGCAGCCAAGCCGCGGGGAAGACCCGGCGTCCCGCCGCCGCCCGGGGTAGACCTGTTGCACCCAAGCCGCGGGGAAGACCCGGCGTCCCGCCGCCGCCCGGGGTAGACCTGTTGCAGCCAAGCCGCGGGCTAGACCCGGCGTCCCGCCGCCGCCGCCCGGGGTAGACCTGTTGCAGCCAAGCCGCGGGCTAGACCCGGCGTCCCGCCGCCGCCGCCCGGGGTAGACCTGTTGCAGCCAAGCCCCGGGGAAGACCCGGCGTCCTGCACCCGAGGTAGAGACCCGGCGTCCCGCCGCCGCCCGGGGTAGACCTGTTGCAGCCAAGCCGCGGGGAAGACCCGGCGTCCCGCCGCCGCCGCCCGGGGTAGACCTGTTGCAGCCAAGCCGCGGGCTAGGCCCTGTCGTCCTCCTCCGGCCCCGGCCTCCGGCTGCCCGGCCGGCGGGGCAGACCTGTTCCTCTGGAGCCCGGGTAGACCTGTTGTCCCGCGCACGACCGACCCTCTGGCCGCCGGGCGCCGGGCTAGAGAGGGAAGGAGCCGGCCGGTAGGAGCCGGCGGCGCTCCCGCCTCCTCCTTTGTGCCCAAAGCCACGGCAGCCCGGCTCCTGCCTCCCTTTCTGCGTCCCTCGCTTCCTTCGGCCGTCCTGCCCCGGGCTGGGACGGGGCCGGGCCGGGCCGGGCCGGAGCGCCAAGGAAGGTAGGCCGTCAAAGCAGGAAGGCCGGGCGAGAGCCGAAGAGAAGGCTTCTCGGAAAAGGGGCTGCCGCCTCTGCCGCGGGCTCTGGCCCTGCCGGCCGAAGGCCCCGCCTGCCTCGATGTGGGCCGGCTCCCGGCCCTGCCGCCGCTGCAGACGTGCCAAGCGGCCGAGCAGAGAGCGGGCGGGGGACTTGAGGGTAAAGGCTGCGGGCGGCGCCGGGGAGTCTGACGGGGCAGGGCGGGGCGCCCCCAACCGTCGATGGGCGGGCGGCTGCCGCAGACAGGGCAGGGGCAGGGGGCAGGGACGGGGAGAGAGGCCACGCCAGAGTGCGTGCAGGAGCGGCGGGACGGGGTTGGGGGCGGGGGGGTGCTCTGAGGGGGTGGCGTCGGATTGTGAGTGTGCGGAGCGGGCGTGCGTGTCCCTGTCTCTCTCCCTCTCTCTCTGTACCTCTCTCTCTTTCTCTCTGTGAGCGAGGGCCGTGGGCCGGCGCCTCCGTGCTGGCGCCGGGCACCTCGACGCCGAGCCCCCCGCGGCCCCCCCCAGACCCCTGCCGAGGGCCGAAGGGCTCTGCGGACCGTGAAAGAAGCAGCCCAGGAACGGCCCAGAAGCGACCGCCCGAGTCGCATCGGGGGCCGCCGCCGCCGCGCTTCCCTTGCACGCTGGCCCCGCTGGGATGCTGTGGCCCCGTGGCCCCGGGGGCAGACCTCGTGTTCCGGGCGCCGGGGGCAGACCTGTGTTCCCGGCCCCGAGGTTGACCTGTTGTCCGAACGGCGCCAGCTTAGACCTTTTGTCCGGCCTCCGGGGTAGACCTTTTGTCCGAACTCCGGGGTAGACCTGTTGTCCGGCCTCCGGGGTAGACCTGTTGTCCGACCGCCGGCATAGACCTCTTGTCCGGGCGCCGGGCTAGACCTGTTTCCAGGGACCCGGGGTAGACCTGTCGTCCGGCACCCGGGCTAGAGCTCTTCTCCGGGCGCCGGGCTAGACCTTCGGTCTGGGCGCCGGGCTAGACCTTTTTCTCCGGGCGCCGGGCTAGGCCTGTTTCCAGGGACCCGGGCTAGACCTGTTGTCCGGCACCCGGGCTAGGGCTCTTCTCCGGGCGCGGGGCTAGACCTTCGGTCTGGGCGCCGGGCTAGACCTTTTTCTCCGGGCGCCGGGCTAGGCCTGTTTCCAGGGACCCGGGCTAGACCTGTTGTCCGGCACCCGGGCTAGGGCTCTTCTCCGGGCGCGGGGGTAGACCTTTTTCTCCGGGCGCCGGGGTAGACCTCTTCTCCGGGCGCCGGGGAAGACCATTTGCCCGGGCGCCGGGGTAGACCGTTTTCTCCGGTCGCCGGGCTGGACCCGTTGCCCGTGCGCCACCTTAGACCTTTTGGTCCGGGCGCCGGGGTAGACCTTTGGTCCGGGATCCGTGGTAGACCCGTTGTCCGGACTGCGGGGTAGACCTCTTGTCCGGCCTCCGGGGTAGACCTGCTGTCCGGACTCCGGGGTAGACCTGCTGTCCCTGCTGGCGGGTAGACCTCTTGTCCGAATCTCGGGGTAGACCTGTTGTCCGGACTGCGGGGTAGACCTGCTGTCCGGCCTCCGGGGTAGACCTGCTGTCCATACTCCGGGGTAGACCTCTTGTCCGAATCTCGGGGTAGACCTGGTGTCCGAACTCCGGGGTAGACCTGCTGTCCGAACTGCCGGGTAGACCTGTTGTCCGAACGCCGGGGTAGACCTCTTGTCCTAGCTGGCGGGTAGACCTGTGTTCCGAATCTCGGGGTAGACCTCTTGTCCGAACCGCGGGGTAGACCTGCTGTCCGAAATCCGGGGTAGACCTGCTGTCCGAAATCGGGGGTAGACCTGCTGTCCAAACTCCGGGGTAGACCTCTTGTCCGAACCGCGGGGTAGACCTGGTGTCCGAACTACGGGGTAGACCTGTTGTCCGGACTGCGGGGTAGACCTGCTGTCCGAAATCCGGGGTAGACCTGCTGTCCGAAATCGGGGGTAGACCTGCTGTCCAAACTCCGGGGTAGACCTCTTGTCCGAACCGCGGGGTAGACCTGCTGTCCGAACTACGGGGTAGACCTGTTGTCCGGACTGCGGGGTAGACCTGTTGTCCGAACTCCGGGGTAGACCTGTTGTCCCTGCTATCGGGTAGACCTGTTGTCCGAATCTCGGGGTAGACCTGCTGTCCGAAATACGGGGTAGACCTGCTGTCCGAACCGCGGGGTAGACCCGTTGTCCGAATCTCGGGGTAGACCCGTGTTCCGGGGTAGACCTGGTGTCCGGACTCCGGCGTAGACCTGGTGTCCGAACTGCCGGGTAGACCTGTTGTCCGAACTGCCGGGTAGACCTGCTGTCCGAACTGCCGGGTAGACCTGTTGTCCCGGCCGGCGCCGGAAGTTCGCCAAGGGGTCGCTGTTTCCAGCCGCCTCCGGCTACGTCGACGTAGAGGGCGGCCTGCGGTGGCGCAGCTTCCCGGTCGAGCGCCAGCGGTCCCCTTGGAGGCGCCGGCGGCCTTGGACTCGTCTGTACGTATATTGGGAGCGAGGTGACGGGCCGCATCCCCGCAGGTTCCACGAGGGCGCCTGTGTCCGAGGCGGAGGATAGGGCGGCCGCGTCGCGCGCGGTCGTCGGGGCGAAGCGAGTGCCGCCTGCACCGGGTGAGCCGCGGGGGCTTGGTCCCGGTGCCCCGTCCTGCCCCCCCCCCCAGGGCAGTTTCGAGGAATATCCGACCCGAGAGGCCAGCGAGAAATGACGAGGCCGAGAAAGCCAGAGCGAGGGCCGCGAGAGAGACGAAGCGAAAGGCCGAAAGAGCGTGTCGAGAAGCCGCTTGCTGAGCGCAGCGAAGGTTGCAGAGAGAGACAGCCCCCGCCGCGGGCGGGCTCGAGTGTGGCGTTCCGCTCCGGTCGGCCGCCGCCGGCCCGGTTTGCAAGGGGGGGCGGCCCCCCTGGGACACGATGGGCTGGCGGGGCGAGGTGCGGCGGCGCCTCGTCCCTTTTCTGCCTGGCCTTAAGCCGGGGCCCGCCGGGCGCGGGTGTTTATTTTCGGCTGCCGGTCTTGGTCGCCCGGTGGCCGGCAGCCGGGGGTCGACGCGGCCGGGGTTTTTCCCCGGCCCTTGCCCGAGAGCCCCCAAACCCCGAGCAAGGCCCGGTCGGCCCGCCGCGGTGGCGGTGCCCGGTTCCCCCGCTCCCGACCTCGTTTGCCAGCGTGTCCGTGTCGGAAGGGCAGCGGCGGGGCACCCGCGGCCTGGCCCCGGCCTTCGCCGTGTGGCCGGAGACAGGGGGGGGGGCTCGGTGACGGCGGTCGCCCGATCCAGCCGTGGCGCCGGGGTGGCGGCACCCCGTGCCAGCGGCGCCTCTTGTTGAAGTCGTCCCCCTTCCTCGGCCTTAAGCTGGGGACCCGCCTCGCGGCGGGCAGCCTTTTTTTCCCACCAGCACGGACCGGAGCCCCGGCAGAGAGCACTCCCGGAAGGTCGCGGGCGTAGGCGGCGGCGCCTCGCCCTTCCTCGGTCGTGGCGACCGAGCCCGCTTCTGCCGGGGTGGGGCTGGCTTGCCCGGCCCCCCCCGGGTCCGTTGCTCTTTTTGAAGGCGTGCGCGCGGGTGCTGTGGGGGCGCCCCGCCCGCCCGGCCTCCGATGGCCTTTTCCTCTTGCGGCCCTAAGCCGCGGCACGGAGAAGCGTGCGGGCCCACGAAAGCCGAGGTTGTGTGGCAAAGAAGTGGGGGGCTGAGCGAGCCCCGAGCCGAGCCGATGCCGGCGGGTTCCGAAGCGGGGAGGGCAGCGAGAGAGGCCGCGTGCGCCTCGCCCCCCGCCCCGGGCCCACGGCCCCCGTGGCTAGCACGGGTCCTTGTGGTGTCCGCGCGCCCATGTGCCTTTTTTTTTTTTTTTTTTTTTTTTTTTTTTTCCTCTTAATCGGTGACCTACCCCGGCTTTTCCGAAGGCGAGAGACACAGAGGGAGACCGAAGCCCGCGCCGCGAGGCCGGGCGAGAGCCGGTGGCGGCACCGTTTCCTCGCACGCTCGGACGCGG
>NC_133062.1:5458237-5460737 GCF_048771995.1 Taeniopygia guttata
GCGAGAAGAGCGCGCGCTCTCTCGCCCCCCTTCCTCAGCTGCGGGGTTGCGGCCGCCGGGGCCCGCCGCGCTCTCCTCCTTCCCGGGCCGCCTCCGCGGTCTCTCGCGCGCGGCGCCGCGTCCGGCGCCGCGGCCGCGCCTTCTCTCTGTCCCCCTCGACGGCCTTCCCCTCGAGCGCGCCGGCGGCCGCCGGTCGCCGGCCATCCCCCGGCTCTGAGCGCCCGCGCCCGCCCGGGGCGAGCGCTCGGCGGGCCCTCCGTCGCCGGGAGGGTCCGCGAGCGCGGGCGGCCCCGTGCCGAGCGGCGGCGGCGCCGCTCGGCGAGTGTCCCCCGCGAGCCAGCGCGCGGGGGACGGTCGGCCGGAAGGCGCCCGCCGTCGCCGGCGGCGGTCCCGGCCCGGGCCCCGCCCGCCGCCTCCCCGTCGCCCTTCCCCGGCCGCTCGCGGACCGGGAGGAAGGTAGGGCGGGCGTCGCTCCCCCACGGGCTCGGCGCTCGCGCGCCTTCCCCCCGGGCGCGTGCCCCTAAGGGGAAGGGGCTCCGTGGCGGTGCGAGGCGGCGGCGGTCCCGGGAAGGGCGGCCGTCGCGGCGGCGGGTCAGCCGCCCGGCAGGCTCCGGGCACTCGCGACGCCGGCTCGGGTCTCGGTGTGGCGCCCGCCTCCGGCGCCGGCGGCGGAGCGCGTCCGCCAGGCGCTCGCCCTCTCCCGGCGGGAGCCGGTCCCGCGGGGGGGCCGTGTGTGTGCCGGTAGGGCGGTGGCCGTCGCGTGCCGTCTCGAGCGCGGTAAGGCCGCTGGGGAAAGAGAGAGCGAGCGAGCCGAGAGAGAGAGCAGAGAGAGGGCCGGCCGCGCGCCGTGGCGCGGCGGCGCGCTCCG
The DNA here is from genome assembly GCF_048771995.1 of Taeniopygia guttata. Taxonomy (NCBI): domain Eukaryota; kingdom Metazoa; phylum Chordata; class Aves; order Passeriformes; family Estrildidae; genus Taeniopygia; species Taeniopygia guttata. The sequence continues at coordinate 5,459,106 of NC_133062.1, forward strand.
CGAGTCCGCGGGAGCGGTCGTAAGAGAAGGGGGAGGCGGCGCGCGCGGGGGCCGACGGCCGCGCCCCCGGCCGCGTGCGTCCCGTCGTCCCGTGGCAACGAGGCCGGGCGGGCCACCGCGTGGCCCCCCGCGGTCCGGCGCGCGCCGCGCGGCTCCCTCCGTGCGGAGGCCGGGCCGAGCCCGGGCGCCTGGGCCGCCTTCGAAGGACGGCACGGGAGGCGGCGTCTCCCCCCCCCCACCCTCGCGGCGGGGGGAGGCGGTCGGGGGCGCGGGCCCCCCCGCTTTTCCGCCGACCTTCGGAGCGTTCCGTGGGTTTCGCTCTCGCTTCGTTTTTTTTCTTCCCCCCACCTCGGTTTGTGGTTGCGTGTGTGCTCGTACGGTTGGCAGCCGGGGCCGCGCGGCCGCGCGCGGGCCCTCGGCGAGAGAAAGAAAAGAGGGGGCCGCTCGACGCGAGCGGTCTCCCGGCCCCTCCGCCCGTGCGCGGGGTGGGTGCCGAAAGGCAGACAACTCTTAGCGGTGGATCACTCGGCTCGTGCGTCGATGAAGAACGCAGCTAGCTGCGAGAATTAATGTGAATTGCAGGACACATTGATCATCGACACTTCGAACGCACTTGCGGCCCCGGGTTCCTCCCGGGGCTACGCCTGTCTGAGCGTCGCTTGACGATCAATCGCCGCCCGGGGGGGGTTCGCCACCCCGGCGGCGCGGCTGGGGTCGCATCGCAGGCCCGTCGGCCGCGGCCGTCGTGGCCGCGCAAGGGCCTTCGTCCCCCTAAATGCAGACTCGGGGAGCGCTCCGTAGCTCCCCGCTCCCGGAGCGAGCCGCTGGGGCGGAGCTCGTCCTCGCCGGGGGCCGCGCCGCCAGGCGGTGGCGCGGCGGCCGGAGAAGAGAGAGCGAGAGAGACGCGGTCGAGGGCGCCCCGCCGAAGGGGCGCCGAGAGACGAAGGGCGAGAGAAGGGAGGCGAGGCGCGCGGGCCTCGCCCCCCGGCCTCCCCCCGCGCGGGCGGCTGTCTGCGGGTACCGTGCCGTGCTGCCGGGCCGCGCGCGAGGTGCGAGCGCCGTGGGGGCGGGGGGGCCAACCCGCCGTCCTCCTTCCCTCGCCGTCCTTCTCTGTCGCCGTCTCGGGGCGCCGTCGCCGTTCTCGCCGACTCTCTCTCCTCGCCGAAGGCCGTCGCGCCGCCCCGCCGCCTGGCGGCCGGGGTTCCTCCCGGTCGGGGCCGTCTCTGCCGCGTGCTCTCCCTCGCCTTTCGGTTCTCGTCTCCGGGACGGGGTCGAACGCGCCTCTTCCCCGCACGAGTCTCCCCGCGTCTATCTCTCGCGCGCTCTCTCTCTCTTCTCTCTCTCTCTCTCGCTTGTCCCCCGCGGTGGGGGGCAAGGGGAGGGGGGGGGAGGAGGGGGGGAAAAAAAGAGCAAGCGGGGCAAAAGAAGACGCGCGGGGGGCCGGCGGGAGAAGCGCGAACGAGAGCCCGTCCGCCTGCGGCCGTCGGGTCCGTCCGGGCGGCGCGCAGCGGGCGGCGCAGCTTTGGGCTTGCGACCTCAGATCAGACGTGGCGACCCGCTGAATTTAAGCATATTAGTCAGCGGAGGAAAAGAAACTAACGAGGATTCCCTCAGTAACGGCGAGCGAAGAGG
>NC_133062.1:5470737-5475737 GCF_048771995.1 Taeniopygia guttata
CCAGGTAGACCTGATAACCTGGCGGCGGACTTAGGCTTTCGGCCGCCCGGCACCGGGGTAGACCATTTGTCCTGCCGCCGCCCGGGGTAGACCTGTTGCAGCCAAGCCGCGGGCTAGACCCGGCGTCCCGCCGCCGCCGCCCGGGGTAGACCTGTTGCAGCCAAGCCCCGGGGAAGACCCGGCGTCCTGCACCCGAGGTAGAGACCCGGCGTCCCGCCGCCGCCCGGGGTAGACCTGTTGCAGCCAAGCCGCGGGGAAGACCCGGCGTCCCGCCGCCGCCCGGGGTAGACCTGTTGCACCCAAGCCGCGGGGAAGACCCGGCGTCCCGCCGCCGCCCGGGGTAGACCTGTTGCAGCCAAGCCGCGGGCTAGACCCGGCGTCCCGCCGCCGCCGCCCGGGGTAGACCTGTTGCAGCCAAGCCGCGGGCTAGACCCGGCGTCCCGCCGCCGCCGCCCGGGGTAGACCTGTTGCAGCCAAGCCCCGGGGAAGACCCGGCGTCCTGCACCCGAGGTAGAGACCCGGCGTCCCGCCGCCGCCCGGGGTAGACCTGTTGCAGCCAAGCCGCGGGGAAGACCCGGCGTCCCGCCGCCGCCGCCCGGGGTAGACCTGTTGCAGCCAAGCCGCGGGCTAGGCCCTGTCGTCCTCCTCCGGCCCCGGCCTCCGGCTGCCCGGCCGGCGGGGCAGACCTGTTCCTCTGGAGCCCGGGTAGACCTGTTGTCCCGCGCACGACCGACCCTCTGGCCGCCGGGCGCCGGGCTAGAGAGGGAAGGAGCCGGCCGGTAGGAGCCGGCGGCGCTCCCGCCTCCTCCTTTGTGCCCAAAGCCACGGCAGCCCGGCTCCTGCCTCCCTTTCTGCGTCCCTCGCTTCCTTCGGCCGTCCTGCCCCGGGCTGGGACGGGGCCGGGCCGGGCCGGGCCGGAGCGCCAAGGAAGGTAGGCCGTCAAAGCAGGAAGGCCGGGCGAGAGCCGAAGAGAAGGCTTCTCGGAAAAGGGGCTGCCGCCTCTGCCGCGGGCTCTGGCCCTGCCGGCCGAAGGCCCCGCCTGCCTCGATGTGGGCCGGCTCCCGGCCCTGCCGCCGCTGCAGACGTGCCAAGCGGCCGAGCAGAGAGCGGGCGGGGGACTTGAGGGTAAAGGCTGCGGGCGGCGCCGGGGAGTCTGACGGGGCAGGGCGGGGCGCCCCCAACCGTCGATGGGCGGGCGGCTGCCGCAGACAGGGCAGGGGCAGGGGGCAGGGACGGGGAGAGAGGCCACGCCAGAGTGCGTGCAGGAGCGGCGGGACGGGGTTGGGGGCGGGGGGGTGCTCTGAGGGGGTGGCGTCGGATTGTGAGTGTGCGGAGCGGGCGTGCGTGTCCCTGTCTCTCTCCCTCTCTCTCTGTACCTCTCTCTCTTTCTCTCTGTGAGCGAGGGCCGTGGGCCGGCGCCTCCGTGCTGGCGCCGGGCACCTCGACGCCGAGCCCCCCGCGGCCCCCCCCAGACCCCTGCCGAGGGCCGAAGGGCTCTGCGGACCGTGAAAGAAGCAGCCCAGGAACGGCCCAGAAGCGACCGCCCGAGTCGCATCGGGGGCCGCCGCCGCCGCGCTTCCCTTGCACGCTGGCCCCGCTGGGATGCTGTGGCCCCGTGGCCCCGGGGGCAGACCTCGTGTTCCGGGCGCCGGGGGCAGACCTGTGTTCCCGGCCCCGAGGTTGACCTGTTGTCCGAACGGCGCCAGCTTAGACCTTTTGTCCGGCCTCCGGGGTAGACCTTTTGTCCGAACTCCGGGGTAGACCTGTTGTCCGGCCTCCGGGGTAGACCTGTTGTCCGACCGCCGGCATAGACCTCTTGTCCGGGCGCCGGGCTAGACCTGTTTCCAGGGACCCGGGGTAGACCTGTCGTCCGGCACCCGGGCTAGAGCTCTTCTCCGGGCGCCGGGCTAGACCTTCGGTCTGGGCGCCGGGCTAGACCTTTTTCTCCGGGCGCCGGGCTAGGCCTGTTTCCAGGGACCCGGGCTAGACCTGTTGTCCGGCACCCGGGCTAGGGCTCTTCTCCGGGCGCGGGGGTAGACCTTTTTCTCCGGGCGCCGGGGTAGACCTCTTCTCCGGGCGCCGGGGAAGACCATTTGCCCGGGCGCCGGGGTAGACCGTTTTCTCCGGTCGCCGGGCTGGACCCGTTGCCCGTGCGCCACCTTAGACCTTTTGGTCCGGGCGCCGGGGTAGACCTTTGGTCCGGGATCCGTGGTAGACCCGTTGTCCGGACTGCGGGGTAGACCTCTTGTCCGGCCTCCGGGGTAGACCTGCTGTCCGGACTCCGGGGTAGACCTGCTGTCCCTGCTGGCGGGTAGACCTCTTGTCCGAATCTCGGGGTAGACCTGTTGTCCGGACTGCGGGGTAGACCTGCTGTCCGGCCTCCGGGGTAGACCTGCTGTCCATACTCCGGGGTAGACCTCTTGTCCGAATCTCGGGGTAGACCTGGTGTCCGAACTCCGGGGTAGACCTGCTGTCCGAACTGCCGGGTAGACCTGTTGTCCGAACGCCGGGGTAGACCTCTTGTCCTAGCTGGCGGGTAGACCTGTGTTCCGAATCTCGGGGTAGACCTCTTGTCCGAACCGCGGGGTAGACCTGCTGTCCGAAATCCGGGGTAGACCTGCTGTCCGAAATCGGGGGTAGACCTGCTGTCCAAACTCCGGGGTAGACCTCTTGTCCGAACCGCGGGGTAGACCTGGTGTCCGAACTACGGGGTAGACCTGTTGTCCGGACTGCGGGGTAGACCTGCTGTCCGAAATCCGGGGTAGACCTGCTGTCCGAAATCGGGGGTAGACCTGCTGTCCAAACTCCGGGGTAGACCTCTTGTCCGAACCGCGGGGTAGACCTGCTGTCCGAACTACGGGGTAGACCTGTTGTCCGGACTGCGGGGTAGACCTGTTGTCCGAACTCCGGGGTAGACCTGTTGTCCCTGCTATCGGGTAGACCTGTTGTCCGAATCTCGGGGTAGACCTGCTGTCCGAAATACGGGGTAGACCTGCTGTCCGAACCGCGGGGTAGACCCGTTGTCCGAATCTCGGGGTAGACCCGTGTTCCGGGGTAGACCTGGTGTCCGGACTCCGGGGTAGACCTGGTGTCCGAACTGCCGGGTAGACCTGTTGGCCGAACTGCCGGGTAGACCTGCTGTCCGAACTGCCGGGTAGACCTGTTGTCCCGGCCGGCGCCGGAAGTTCGCCAAGGGGTCGCTGTTTCCAGCCGCCTCCGGCTACGTCGACGTAGAGGGCGGCCTGCGGTGGCGCAGCTTCCCGGTCGAGCGCCAGCGGTCCCCTTGGAGGCGCCGGCGGCCTTGGACTCGTCTGTACGTATATTGGGAGCGAGGTGACGGGCCGCATCCCCGCAGGTTCCACGAGGGCGCCTGTGTCCGAGGCGGAGGATAGGGCGGCCGCGTCGCGCGCGGTCGTCGGGGCGAAGCGAGTGCCGCCTGCACCGGGTGAGCCGCGGGGGCTTGGTCCCGGTGCCCCGTCCTGCCCCCCCCCCAGGGCAGTTTCGAGGAATATCCGACCCGAGAGGCCAGCGAGAAATGACGAGGCCGAGAAAGCCAGAGCGAGGGCCGCGAGAGAGACGAAGCGAAAGGCCGAAAGAGCGTGTCGAGAAGCCGCTTGCTGAGCGCAGCGAAGGTTGCAGAGAGAGACAGCCCCCGCCGCGGGCGGGCTCGAGTGTGGCGTTCCGCTCCGGTCGGCCGCCGCCGGCCCGGTTTGCAAGGGGGGGCGGCCCCCCTGGGACACGATGGGCTGGCGGGGCGAGGTGCGGCGGCGCCTCGTCCCTTTTCTGCCTGGCCTTAAGCCGGGGCCCGCCGGGCGCGGGTGTTTATTTTCGGCTGCCGGTCTTGGTCGCCCGGTGGCCGGCAGCCGGGGGTCGACGCGGCCGGGGTTTTTCCCCGGCCCTTGCCCGAGAGCCCCCAAACCCCGAGCAAGGCCCGGTCGGCCCGCCGCGGTGGCGGTGCCCGGTTCCCCCGCTCCCGACCTCGTTTGCCAGCGTGTCCGTGTCGGAAGGGCAGCGGCGGGGCACCCGCGGCCTGGCCCCGGCCTTCGCCGTGTGGCCGGAGACAGGGGGGGGGGCTCGGTGACGGCGGTCGCCCGATCCAGCCGTGGCGCCGGGGTGGCGGCACCCCGTGCCAGCGGCGCCTCTTGTTGAAGTCGTCCCCCTTCCTCGGCCTTAAGCTGGGGACCCGCCTCGCGGCGGGCAGCCTTTTTTTCCCACCAGCACGGACCGGAGCCCCGGCAGAGAGCACTCCCGGAAGGTCGCGGGCGTAGGCGGCGGCGCCTCGCCCTTCCTCGGTCGTGGCGACCGAGCCCGCTTCTGCCGGGGTGGGGCTGGCTTGCCCGGCCCCCCCCGGGTCCGTTGCTCTTTTTGAAGGCGTGCGCGCGGGTGCTGTGGGGGCGCCCCGCCCGCCCGGCCTCCGATGGCCTTTTCCTCTTGCGGCCCTAAGCCGCGGCACGGAGAAGCGTGCGGGCCCACGAAAGCCGAGGTTGTGTGGCAAAGAAGTGGGGGGCTGAGCGAGCCCCGAGCCGAGCCGATGCCGGCGGGTTCCGAAGCGGGGAGGGCAGCGAGAGAGGCCGCGTGCGCCTCGCCCCCCGCCCCGGGCCCACGGCCCCCGTGGCTAGCACGGGTCCTTGTGGTGTCCGCGCGCCCATGTGCCTTTTTTTTTTTTTTTTTTTTTTTTTTTTTTTTCCTCTTAATCGGTGACCTACCCCGGCTTTTCCGAAGGCGAGAGACACAGAGGGAGACCGAAGCCCGCGCCGCGAGGCCGGGCGAGAGCCGGTGGCGGCACCGTTTCCTCGCACGCTCGGACGCGGTTCCCCGGCCGGGAAGGGTGAAGCCCACCCCTCCCCCGGCCCGGCGGTCCCGTCCTCCCGTCGCCCGGCCAAGAGAACCGTTGTCCGCGGGTGGGTGGCGGCACCCCCCCGATCTCCCCGGCCGGGACCGATCCGCGAGAGAGGGATCGGTCGGGGACACGCGTGTCCCCGCTCGCACGCGCGCGGAGC